>NC_068428.1:44511928-44537433 GCF_023373465.1 Oncorhynchus keta
CTGCTGGTCTAAAAGGACCTCTTCATCACCCTGCTGGTTTAACAGGACCTCCTCATCACCCTGCTGGTTGAACAGGACCTCCTCATCACCCTGGCCTCCTCATCACCCTGGCCTCCTCATCACCCTGTGGAGTTAACAGGACCTCCTCATCACCCTGGCCTCCTCATCACCCTGCTGGTTTAACAGGACCTCCTCATCACCCTGTGGAGTTAACAGGACCTCCTCATCACCCTGGCCTCCTCATCACCCTGCTGGTTTAACAGGACCTCCTCATCACCCTGCTGGTTTAACAGGACCTCCTCATCACCCTGGCCTCCTCATCACCCTGCTGGTTTAACAGGACCTCCTCATCACCCTGGCCTCCTCATCACCCTGGACTCCTCATCACCCTGCTGGTTTAACAGGACCTCCTCATCACCCTGCCGGTCTAACAGGACCTCCTCATCACCCTGCTGGCCTAACAGGACCTCCTCATCACCCTGCTGGTTTAACAGGACCTCCTCATCACCCTGCTGGGTTAACAGGGCCTCCTCATCACCCTGCTGGGTTAACAGGGCCTCCTCATCACCCTGCTGGGTTAACAGGACCTCCTCATCACCCTGCTGGTCTAACAGGACCTCCTCATCATCACCCTGCTGGGTTAACAGGGCCTCCTCATCACCCTGCTGGGTTAACAGGGCCTCCTCGTCACCCTGGCCTCCTCATCACCCTGCTGGGTTAACAGGGCCTCCTCGTCACCCTGGCCTCCTCATCACCCTGCTGGGTTAACAGGGCCTCCTCATCACCCTGCTGGTCTAACAGGACCTCCTCATCACCCTGGCGTCCTCATCACCCTGCTGGGTTAACAGTACCTCCTCATCACCCTGCTGGGTTAACAGGACCTCCTCATCACCCTGCTGGGTTAACAGGACCTCATCACCCTGCTGGTTTAACAGGACCTCCTCATCACCCTGGCCTCCTCATCACCCTGCTGGGTTACAAAGACCTCCTCATCACCCTGCTGGTCTAACAGGACCTCCTCATCACAACACACACAGCCAGCCACCCCTCTCCCCCTCACAACACAGCCAGCCACCCCTCACAACACAGCCAGCCACCCCTCTCCCCCTCACAACACAGCCAGCCACCCCTCTCCCCCTCACAACACAGCCAGCCACCCCTCACAACACAGCCAGCCACCCCTCACAACACAGCCAGCCACCCCTCTCCCCCTCACAACACAGCCAGCCACCCCTCTCAACACAGCCAGCCACCCCTCTCCCCCTCACAACACAGCCAGCCACCCCTCTCCCCCTCACAACACAGCCAGCCACCCCTCTCAACACAGCCAACCACCCCTCTCCCCCTCACAACACAGCCAGCCACCCCTCTCCTCCTCACAACACAGCCAGCCACCCCTCTCCCCCCTCACAACACAGCCAGCCACCCCTCTCCCCTCACAACACAGCCAGCCACCCCTCTCCCCCTCTCAACACAGCCACCCCTCTCCCCCTCACAACACAGCCAGCCACCCCTCTCCCCCTCACAACACAGCCAGCCACCCCTCTCCCCCTCACAACACAGCCAGCCACCCCTCTCAACACAGCCAGCCACCCCTCTCCCCCTCTTAACACAGCCAGCCACCCCTCTCCCCTCACAACACAGCCAGCCACCCCTCTCCCCTCACAACACAGCCAGCCACCCCTCTCCCCCTCACAACACAGCCAGCCACCCCTCTCCTCCTCACAACACAGCCAGCCACCCCTCTCCCCCTCACAACACAGCCAGCCACCCCTCTCCCCCTCACAACACAGCCAGCCACCCCTCTCCCCTCTCAACACAGCCACCCCTCTCCCCCCTCACAACACAGCCAGCCACCCCTCTCAACACAGCCAGCCACCCCTCTCCCCTCACAACACAGCCAGCCACCCCTCTCAACACAGCCAGCCACCCCTCTCAACACAGCCAGCCACCCCTCTCCCCTCATAACACAGCCAGCCACCCCTCTCCCCTCACAACACAGCCAGCCACCCCTCTCAACACAGCCAGCCACCCCTCTCAACACAGCCAGCCACCCCTCTCCCCTCACAACACACACAGCCAGCCACCCCTCTCAACACAGCCAGCCACCCCTCTCCCCCTCACAACACAGCCAGCCACCCCTCACAACACAGCCAGCCACCCCTCTCAACACAGCCAGCCACCCCTCTCCCCTCACAACACAGCCAGCCACCCCTCTCAACACAGCCACCCCTCTCCCCTCACAACACAGCCAGCCACCCCTCTCCCCCTCACAACACAGCCAGCCACCCCTCTCCCCCTCATAACACAGCCAGCCACCCTCTCCCCCTCACAACACAGCCAGCCACCCCTCTCCCCTCACAACACAGCCAGCCACCCCTCTCAACACAGCCAGCCACCCCTCTCCCCCTCACAACACAGCCAGCCACCCCTCTCCCCCTCACAACACAGCCAGCCACCCCTCTCCCCCTCACAACAAAGCCAGCCACCCCTCTCAACACAGCCAGCCATCCCTCTCCCCCTCACAACACACAGCCAGCCACCTCTCTCCCCCTCACAACACAGCCAGCCACCCCTCTCCCCCTCACAACACAGCCAGCCACCCCTCTCCCCCTCACAACACAGCCAGCCACCCCTCTCCCCCTCACAACACAGCCAGCCACCCCTCTCCCCCTCTCAACACAGCCACCCCTCTCCCCTCACAACACAGCCAGCCACCCCTCTCCCCCTCACAACACAGCCAGCCACCCCTCTCCCCTCACAACACAGCCAGCCACCCCTCTCCCCCTCATAACACAGCCAGCCACCCCTCTCCCCTCACAACACAGCCAGCCACCCCTCTCCCCCTCACAACACAGCCAGCCACCCCCTCTCAACACAGCCAGCCACCCCTCTCCCCTCATAACACAGCCAGCCACCCCTCTCCCCTCACAACACAGCCAGCCACCCCTCTCCCCTCACAACAAAGCCAGCCACCCCTCTCAACACAGCCAGCCACCCCTCTCCCCCTCACAACACAGCCAGCCACCCCTCTCCCCCTCACAACACACAGCCAGCCACCTCTCTCCCCCTCACAACACAGCCAGCCACCCCTCTCCCCCTCACAACACAGCCAGCCACCCCTCTCCCCCTCACAACACAGCCAGCCACCCCTCTCCCCCTCACAACACACACAGCCACCCCTCGCCCAACAAACACCACACAACCGTCCGTAACTTTAAAGATACACCTATGGAGGGGTCAGACTACTTTAAAAGGCAGGGAGGGTCACCATGGACAGAGTAAGCCTGGTCAACATCAACATCATGTTTGAAGCTCGTGTACAAAACCTAAAGTAAAACACGCAAAATGAGTAAGAATAGAAATAGCATAAATAGAACAAATCTACCACTTTTTAAAACTTGCTTTAAAAAGGACAATGAAAAATCTATAGCACACAATTTCTTTGTGAATTTGGTTGGGTCGCCCAAAAAGTTGAATACTGCAGCTAGTTTAGCCTAATCAAAACACCCGGCTCAAACAGAAAGGGATGCTATGTTAGCTAGCTGACTATAGCTATCCAACAGAGAGGGATGCTATGTTAGCTAGCTGGCTATGGCTATTCAATAGAAAGGGATGCTATGTTAGCTAGCTGGCTATAACAGAGGAATGCTATGTTAGCTAGCTGGCTATAACAGAGGAATGCTATGTTAGCTAGCTGGCTATAACAGAGGGATGCTATGTTAGCTAGCTGGCTATAACAGAGGGATGCTATGTTAGCGAGCTGGCTATAACAGAGGGATGCTATGTTAGCTAGCTGGCTATAACAGAGGGATGCTATGTTAGCTAGCTGGCTATAACAGAGGGATGCTATGTTAGCTAGCTGACTATAGCTATCCAAAACTGGAACTCTTCCAAGTAACAAAATAAAGCTTTTGGTTTTATTCATTTATTGCAACCAGGGCCTGCATGTGTTAGTGCTAAATTGCTTTCTGTACACTGTAATGCTGTGATTGTAGCGGGTTTAGCAACACGTTAGTTCTAGTAGCTATGTTGACTATGACATTAGCTAATATCGTGACAAAGATGTAGGCTGTGTGTCGCGGTTAGCGGTTGGCGGTTAGCGGTTATGGAATGAAGGTTTGGCTTGGAAACGTTTTTTTTCACCTAATCACAGAATAGCGCTTAGATGCGAGAAGGAATTATACAACGAGCAAAGATCATGCTGTTTCTATGTGGCAGCTATGAACGGGAACAGTGGGGGGTTTTTTTGAGGGGGGGGGGTGATCAGGTCTATTCATTCTGCCGATTCTGTTAAAATATTTCTTAAAACAGAAGCAAACGGAACAAAAACCGAGGATAGACCTACCTACATTTGTCCAATAGAAACTCTCATTAGCAGGCTGAAAGATTAAATGTTTATTCCTGTAAAAGTAGCAGCTAGCAGGCTGACAGATAAAATGTTTATTCCTGTAAAAGTAGCAGCTAGTAGGCTGACAGATGAAATGTTTATTCCTGTAAAAGTAGCAGCTAGTAGGCTGACAGATTAAATGTTTATTCCTGTAAAAGTAGCAGCTAGCAGGCTGAAAGATTAAATGTTTATTCCTGTAAAAGTAGCAGCTAGCAGGCTGAAAGATTAAATGTTTATTCCTGTAAAAGTAGCAGCTAGCAGGCTGACAGATTAAATGTTTATTCCTGTAAAAGTAGCAGCTAGCAGGCTGACAGATTAAATGTTTATTCCTGTAAAAGTAGCAGCTAGCAGGCTGACAGATTAAATGTTTATTCCTGTAAAAGTAGCAGCTAGTAGGCTGAGAAATTAAATGTTTATTCCTGTAAAAGTAGCAGCTAGCAGGCTGACAGATTAAATGTGCATTCCTGTAAAAGTAGCAGCTAGCAGGTTGAAAGATTAAATGTTTATTCCTGTAAAAGTAGCAGCTAGCAGGCTGAAAGATAAAATGTTTATTCCTGTAAAAGTAGCAGCTAGCAGGTTGAAAGATTAAATGTTTATTCCTGTAAAAGTAGCAGCTAGCAGGCTGAAAGATTAAATGTTTATTCACGTAAAAGTAGCAGCTAGTAGGCTGACAGATTAAATGTGCATTCCTGTAAAAGTAGCAGCTAGCAGGCTGACAGATTAAATGTGCATTCCTGTAAAAGTAGCAGCTAGTAGGCTGAGAGATTAAATGTGCATTCCTGTAAAAGTAGCAGCTAGCAGGCTGACAGATTAAATGTGCATTCCTGTAAAAGTAGCAGCTAGTAGGCTGACAGATTAAATGTGCATTCCTGTAAAAGTAGCAGCTAGCAGGCTGAAAGATTAAATGTTTATTCCTGTAAAAGTAGCAGCTAGCAGGTTGAAAGATTAAATGTGCATTCCTGTAAAAGTAGCAGCTAGCAGGTTGAAAGATTAAATGTGCATTCCTGTAAAAGTAGCAGCTAGCAGGCTGACAGATTAAATGTTTATTCCTGTAAAAGTAGCAGCTAGCAGGCTGACAGATTAAATGTGCATTCCTGTAAAAGTAGCAGCTAGCAGGCTGACAGATTAAAAGTTTATTCCTGTAAAAGTAGCAGCTAGTAGGCTGACAGATTAAATGTGCATTCCTGTAAAAGTAGCAGCTAGCAGGCTGACAGATTAAATGTGCATTCCTGTAAAAGTAGCAGCTAGTAGGCTGAGAGATTAAATGTGCATTCATGCGGCAGGCTGTACATTTGGCTGTGTGTGTGTGTTTATTTAAACTACGAAGCACGCTCCTCTAGTGCCTCAAAGGGTCTTTAGTCTGGGGCTTCAGGACCGCTGCACCACTTGCTGCCAAGTCCCACAGACCTTCTCTTGCTCGCACCCCACTCTCCCTCAGCTCTGAGGCTCTGATCGCACGGCCAGCTTTGAAACCTGAGAAACATGGACTGAAGGTATAGGTTGTGTCCAAACTTGAACCCTGTTCCCTAGATATGCCCTACGTAGGGAATAGGGCGTCATTTGGGACACGTGTCATAGGCCAGGCGCTCGCTTCCACAAGAAAAGAGGGGTGTTAAAATCGAAGACTTTTTGCTGTTTCAACTTCTTTCAAAAAATACCTTTTTCTTGCCACTGTAAAGTGTGTATTTTGAAGAAGCTCAAATCTTCTTCAAAGTTCCACAGTGTGTCCCAAGGAGGGGGGGGGGGCAAGGGGGAAATGGCCCCCGCCTCCCAATAATAAAGAAAATATTTTAAAAAATCTATGACTTTTATTTTGAAAAACATCTCCCCGAATTTGTTGAGGGACTTTTATTTTGAAAAGGCCTCTGCTGCTGGAACCAGAGTCAGTTCCCTGCCCCCACTGTGACAGACCTCTTCCTTCTCCCTCTGGGTTGTTTCAAGCGGTGTGGCAGTGTGTGAGTAAGACAATAAGTTGTGTGCAGCACCACCATCACGACTCACCACACCGGAGGAAAGTCATTGTTGTTGGCAACAACAAAGTACGTTTCATTAAAAACAAGTGTATAAATGTGAATAAACTCTGATTTTTCTTTTCTTTTGGAAAAGTTTTATTTGCACAATTCCTTTAAAAACAGCTCATACATTTATTTCATCATTTATACACATAAAAACGGCAACAAAGCATAAAACACAGCATTTGAAATTTACATTTAAATTTGTTAAAAGTACATGTTGTTAAAACCAATGACAACAACTATGAATAAAAGTACTTTCTTTGTAAAAACATCAAATATGTAAAAGCCATTTAAAATGTGTACGAATGATTTAACAAAGATAAAACATTTTTAAGACGTTAGAAACATGTTAAAAAGTCACTTTGCTAAAAGGCTGTCTTCAATCGCTTGTACAGGAGCGGGGTGAGTCCTTATCAAGCTCGCCTCATCCTGATATGCTAGAAAAAACGTGAGCAACTATAAACTTTCTCCTGGCTAGTAACTAGTTAGCTTTACATTTACACTTTAGTCATTATTAGATGTGTCAGGGCTTTTTTCTAACTAGCTAACGCTGGGTAATTCTGGCTGTTAGTGAATATTTTGAAGAATACCAGCTAGCTATAGAATTACTTGCACAATCACTGTCTGTCTTCATCATAGGGTCAGGAAGTTTGCAAGGCATGTTGCACAAGTCAAGTTTGGGGTGATGTGTGTTCAGTGTGGGGTGATGTGTGTTCAGTGTGGGGTGATGTGTGTTCAGTGTGGGGTGATGTGTGTTCAGTGTGGGGTGATGTGTGTTCAGTATGGGGTGATGTGTGTTCAGTGTGGGGTGATGTGTGTTCAGTGTGGGGTGATGTGTGTTCAGTATGGGGTGATGTGTGTTCAGTGTGGGGTGATGTGTGTTCAGTATGGGGTGATGTGTGTTCAGTATGGGGTGATGTGTGTTCAGTGTGGGGTGATGTGTGTTCAGTATGGGGTGATGTGTGTTCAGTATGGGGTGATGTGTGTTCAGTATGGGGTGATGTGTGTTCAGTGTGGGGTGATGTGTGTTCAGTATGGGGTGATGTGTGTTCAGTATGGGGTGATGTGTGTTCAGTATGGGGTGATGTGTGTTCAGTGTGGGGTGATGTGTGTTCAGTGTGGGGTGATGTGTGTTCAGTGTGGGGTGATGTGTGTTCAGTGTGGGGTGATGTGTTCAGTATGGGGTGATGTGTGTTCAGTGTGGGGTGATGTGTGTTCAGTGTGGGCTGATGTGTGTTCAGTATGGGGTGATGTGTGTTCAGTATGGGGTGATGTGTGTTCAGTGTGGGGTGATGTGTGTTCAGTGTGGGGTGATGTGTGTTCAGTATGGGGTGATGTGTGTTCAGTATGGGGTGATGTGTGTTCAGTGTGGGGTGATGTGTGTTCAGTATGGGGTGATGTGTGTTCAGTGTGGGGTGATGTGTGTTCAGTGTGGGGTGATGTGTTCAGTATGGGGTGATGTGTGTTCAGTGTGGGGTGATGTGTGTTCAGTGTGGGCTGATGTGTGTTCAGTGTGGGGTGATGTGTGTTCAGTGTGGGGTGATGTGTGTTCAGTGTGGGGTGATGTGTGTTCAGTGTGGGGTGATGTGTGTTCAGTATGGGGTGATGTGTGTTCAGTGTGGGGTGATGTGTGTTCAGTATGGGGTGATGTGTGTTCAGTATGGGGTGATGTGTGTTCAGTATGGGGTGATGTGTGTTCAGTGTGGGGTGATGTGTGTTCAGTGTGGGGTGATGTGTGTTCAGTGTGGGGTGATGTGTGTTCAGTGTGGGGTGATGTGTGTTCAGTATGGGGTGATGTGTGTTCAGTGTGGGGTGATGTGTGTTCAGTGTGGGGTGATGTGTGTTCAGTGTGGGGTGATGTGTGTTCAGTGTGGGGTGATGTGTGTTCAGTATGGGGTGATGTGTGTTCAGTGTGGGGTGATATCAGTGTGGGGTGATGTGTGTTCAGTGTGGGGTGATGTGTGTTCAGTGTGGGGTGATGTGTGTTCAGTGTGGGGTGATGTGTGTTCAGTGTGGGGTGATGTGTGTTCAGTGTGGGGTGATGTGTGTTCAGTGTGGGGTGATGTGTGTTCAGTGTGGGGTGATGTGTGTTCAGTGTGGGGTGATGTGTGTTCAGTATGGGGTGATGTGTGTTCAGTATGGGGTGATGTGTGTTCAGTATGGGGTGATGTGTGTTCAGTATGGGGTGATGTGTGTTCAGTATGGGGTGATGTGTGTTCAGTGTGGGGTGATGTGTGTTCAGTGTGGGGTGATGTGTGTTCAGTGTGGGGTGATGTGTGTTCAGTGTGGGGTGATGTGTGTTCAGTATGGGGTGATGTGTGTTCAGTATGGGGTGATGTGTGTTCAGTATGGGGTGATGTGTGTTCAGTATGGGGTGATGTGTGTTCAGTGTGGGGTGATGTGTGTTCAGTATGGGGTGATGTGTGTTCAGTGTGGGGTGATGTGTGTTCAGTATGGGGTGATGTGTGTTCAGTATGGGGTGATGTGTGTTCAGTATGGGGTGATATCAGTGTGGGGTGATGTGTGTTCAGTGTGGGGTGATGTGTGTTCAGTATGGGGTGATGTGTGTTCCGTATGGGGTGATGTGTGTTCAGTATGGGGTGATGTGTGTTCAGTGTGGGGTGATGTGTGTTCAGTGTGGGGTGATGTGTGTTCAGTATGGGGTGATGTGTGTTCAGTATGGGGTGATGTGTGTTCAGTGTGGGGTGATGTGTGTTCAGTGTGGGGTGATGTGTGTTCAGTGTGGGGTGATATCAGTGTGGGGTGATGTGTGTTCAGTGTGGGGTGATGTGTGTTCAGTGTGGGGTGATATCAGTGTGGGGTGATGTGTGTTCAGTATGGGGTGATGTGTGTTCAGTATGGGGTGATGTCCCCGTTCAGTGTGGGGTGATGTGTGTTCAGTATGGGGTGATGTGTGTTCAGTATGGGGTGATGTGTGTTCAGTATGGGGTGATGTGTGTTCAGTGTGGGGTGATGTGTGTTCAGTGTGGGGTGATGTGTGTTCAGTGTGGGGTGATGTGTGTTCAGTGTGGGGTGATGTGTGTTCAGTGTGGGGTGATGTGTGTTCAGTGTGGGGTGATGTGTGTTCAGTGTGGGGTGATGTGTGTTCAGTGTGGGGTGATGTGTGTTCAGTGTGGGGTGATGTGTGTTCAGTGTGGGGTGATGTGTGTTCAGTGTGGGGTGATGTGTGTTCAGTGTGGGGTGATGTGTGTTCAGTGTGGGGTGATGTGTGTTCAGTGTGGGGTGATGTGTGTTCAGTGTGGGGTGATGTGTGTTCAGTGTGGGGTGATGTGTGTTCAGTGTGGGGTGATGTGTGTTCAGTGTGGGGTGATGTGTGTTCAGTGTGGGGTGATGTGTGTTCAGTGTGGGGTGATGTGTGTTCAGTGTGGGGTGATGTGTGTTCAGTATGGGGTGATGTGTGTTCAGTATGGGGTGATGTGTGTTCAGTGTGGGGTGATGTGTGTTCAGTGTGGGGTGATGTGTGTTCAGTATGGGGTGATGTGTGTTCAGTGTGGGGTGATGTGTGTTCAGTATGGGGTGATGTGTTCAGTGTGGGGTGATGTGTGTTCAGTATGGGGTGATGTGTGTTCAGTATGGGGTGATGTGTGTTCAGTATGGGTTGATGTGTGTTCAGTATGGGGTGATGTGTGTTCAGTGTGGGGTGATGTGTGTTCAGTGTGGGGTGATGTCCCCGTTCAGTGTGGGGTGATGTCCCCGTTCAGTGTGGGGTGATGTGTGTTCAGTATGGGGTGATGTGTGTTCAGTATGGGGTGATGTGTGTTCAGTGTGGGGTGATGTGTGTTCAGTGTGGGGTGATGTGTGTTCAGTATGGGGTGATGTGTGTTCAGTATGGGGTGATGTGTGTTCAGTATGGGGTGATGTGTGTTCAGTGTGGGGTGATGTGTGTTCAGTGTGGGGTGATGTGTGTTCAGTGTGGGGTGATGTGTGTTCAGTGTGGGGTAATGTGTGTTCAGTGTGGGGTGATGTGTGTTCAGTGTGGGGTGATGTGTGTTCAGTATGGGGTGATGTGTGTTCAGTATGGGGTGATGTGTGTTCAGTATGGGGTGATGTGTGTTCAGTGTGGGGTGATGTGTGTTCAGTATGGGGTGATGTGTGTTCAGTGTGGGGTGATGTGTGTTCAGTGTGGGGTGATGTGTGTTCAGTATGGGGTGATGTGTGTTCAGTATGGGGTGATGTGTGTTCAGTGTGGGGTGATGTGTGTTCAGTATGGGGTGATGTGTGTTCAGTATGGGGTGATGTGTGTTCAGTATGGGGTGATGTGTGTTCAGTATGGGGTGATGTGTGTTCAGTGTGGGGTGATGTGTGTTCAGTGTGGGGTGATGTGTGTTCAGTGTGGGGTGATGTGTGTTCAGTGTGGGGTGATGTGTGTTCAGTGTGGGGTGATGTGTGTTCAGTGTGGGGTGATGTGTGTTCAGTGTGGGGTGATGTGTGTTCAGTGTGAGGTGATGTGTGTTCAGTGTGGGGTGATGTGTGTTCAGTGTGAGGTGATGTGTGTTCAGTATGGGGTGATGTGTGTTCAGTGTGGGGTGATGTCCCCGTTCAGTATGGGGTGATGTGTGTTCAGTGTGGGGTGATGTGTGTTCAGTATGGGGTGATGTGTGTTCAGTATGGGGTGATGTGTGTTCAGTATGGGGTGATGTGTGTTCAGTGTGGGGTGATGTGTGTTCAGTGTGGGGTGATGTGTGTTCAGTGTGGGGTGATGTGTGTTCAGTGTGGGGTGATGTGTGTTCAGTGTGGGGTGATGTGTGTTCAGTGTGGGGTGATGTGTGTTCAGTATGGGGTGATGTGTGTTCAGTGTGGGGTGATGTGTGTTCAGTGTGGGGTGATGTGTGTTCAGTATGGGGTGATGTGTGTTCAGTATGGGGTGATGTGTGTTCAGTGTGGGGTGATGTGTGTTCAGTATGGGGTGATGTGTGTTCAGTGTGGGGTGATGTGTGTTCAGTATGGGGTGATGTGTGTTCAGTATGGGGTGATGTGTGTTCAGTGTGGGGTGATGTGTGTTCAGTGTGGGGTGATGTGTGTTCAGTATGGGGTGATGTGTGTTCAGTATGGGGTGATGTGTGTTCAGTATGGGGTGATGTGTGTTCAGTGTGGGGTGATGTGTGTTCAGTATGGGGTGATGTCCCGTTCAGTATGGGGTGATGTCCCCGTTCAGTATGGGGTGATGTGTGTTCAGTATGGGGTGATGTGTGTTCAGTGTGGGGTGATGTGTGTTCAGTATGGGGTGATGTGTGTTCAGTGTGGGGTGATGTGTGTTCAGTGTGGGGTGATGTGTGTTCAGTGTGGGGTGATGTGTGTTCAGTGTGGGGTGATGTGTGTTCAGTATGGGGTGATGTCCCGTTCAGTATGGGGTGATGTCCCGTTCAGTATGGGGTGATGTGTGTTCAGTATGGGGTGATGTGTGTTCAGTGTGGGGTGATGTGTGTTCAGTATGGGGTGATGTGTGTTCAGTATGGGGTGATGTGTGTTCAGTATGGGGTGATGTGTGTTCAGTGTGGGGTGATGTGTGTTCAGTGTGGGGTGATGTGTGTTCAGGATGGGGTGATGTGTGTTCAGTATGGGGTGATGTGTGTTCAGTGTGGGGTGATGTGTGTTCAGTATGGGGTGATGTGTGTTCAGTATGGGGTGATGTGTGTTCAGTATGGGGTGATGTGTGTTCAGTATGGGGTGATGTGTGTTCAGTATGGGGTGATGTGTGTTCAGTGTGGGGTGATGTGTGTTCAGTGTGGGGTGATGTGTGTTCAGTATGGGGTGATGTGTGTTCAGTATGGGGTGATGTGTGTTCAGTGTGGGGTGATGTGTGTTCAGTATGGGGTGATGTGTGTTCAGTGTGGGGTGATGTGTGTTCAGTATGGGGTGATGTGTGTTCAGTGTGGGGTGATGTGTGTTCAGTATGGGGTGATGTGTGTTCAGTGTGGGGTGATGTGTGTTCAGTGTGGGGTGATGTGTGTTCGGTATGGGGTGATGTCCCCGTTCAGTATGGGGTGATGTGTGTTCAGTATGGGGTGATGTGTGTTCAGTATGGGGTGATGTGTGTTCAGTATGGGGTGATGTGTGTTCAGTATGAGGTGATGTGTGTTCAGTATGGGGTGATGTGTGTTCAGTGTGGGGTGATGTGTGTTCAGTATGGGGTGATGTGTGTTCAGTGTGGGGTGATGTGTGTTCAGTATGGAGTGATGTGTGTTCAGTGTGGGGTGATGTGTGTTCAGTGTGGGGTGATGTGTGTTCAGTGTGGGGTGATGTGTGTTCAGTGTGGGGTGATGTGTGTTCAGTATGGGGTGATGTGTGTTCAGTGTGGGGTGATGTGTGTTCAGTGTGGGGTGATGTGTGTTCAGTATGGGGTGATGTGTGTTCAGTATGGGGTGATGTGTGTTCAGTGTGGGGTGATGTGTGTTCAGTGTGGGGTGATGTGTGTTCAGTGTGGGGTGATGTGTGTTCAGTGTGGGGTGATGTCCCCGTTCAGTATGGGGTGATGTGTGTTCAGTATGGAGTGATGTGTGTTCAGTGTGGGGTGATGTGTGTTCAGTGTGGGGTGATGTGTGTTCAGTGTGGGGTGATGTGTGTTCAGTGTGGGGTGATGTGTGTTCAGTATGGGGTGATGTGTGTTCAGTGTGGGGTGATGTGTGTTCAGTGTGGGGTGATGTGTGTTCAGTGTGGGGTGATGTCCCCGTTCAGTATGGGGTGATGTCCCCGTTCAGTATGGGGTGATGTGTGTTCAGTATGGGGTGATGTGTGTTCAGTGTGGGGTGATGTGTGTTCAGTGTGGGGTGATGTGTGTTCAGTATGGGGTGATGTGTGTTCAGTATGGGGTGATGTGTGTTCAGTATGGGGTGATGTGTGTTCAGTGTGGGGTGATGTGTGTTCAGTGTGGGGTGATGTGTGTTCAGTATGGGGTGATGTCCCCGTTCAGTATGGGGTGATGTGTGTTCAGTATGGGGTGATGTGTGTTCAGTATGGGGTGATGTGTGTTCAGTATGGGGTGATGTGTGTTCAGTATGGGGTGATGTGTGTTCAGTATGGGGTGATGTGTGTTCAGTGTGGGGTGATGTGTGTTCAGTATGGGGTGATGTGTGTTCAGTATGGGGTGATGTGTGTTCAGTGTGGGGTGATGTGTGTTCAGTGTGGGGTGATGTGTGTTCAGTGTGGGGTGATGTGTGTTCAGTATGGGGTGATGTGTGTTCAGTATGGGGTGATGTGTGTTCAGTATGGGGTGATGTGTGTTCAGTGTGGGGTGATGTGTGTTCAGTGTGGGGTGATGTGTGTTCAGTATGGGGTGATGTGTTCAGTGTGGGGTGATGTGTGTTCAGTGTGGGGTGATGTGTGTTCAGTATGGGGTGATGTGTGTTCAGTATGGGGTGATGTGTGTTCAGTATGGGGTGATGTGTGTTCAGTATGGGGTGATGTGTGTTCAGTGTGGGGTGATGTGTGTTCAGTGTGGGGTGATGTGTGTTCAGTATGGGGTGATGTGTGTTCAGTATGGGGTGATGTGTTCAGTGTGGGGTGATGTGTGTTCAGTATGGGGTGATGTGTGTTCAGTGTGGGGTGATGTGTGTTCAGTGTGGGGTGATGTGTGTTCAGTGTGGGGTGATGTGTGTTCAGTATGGGGTGATGTGTGTTCAGTGTGGGGTGATGTGTGTTCAGTATGGGGTGATGTGTGTTCAGTGTGGGGTGATGTGTGTTCAGTGTGGGGTGATGTGTGTTCAGTATGGGGTGATGTGTGTTCAGTGTGGGGTGATGTGTGTTCAGTGTGGGGTGATGTGTGTTCAGTATGGGGTGATGTGTGTTCAGTGTGGGGTGATGTGTGTTCAGTGTGGGGTGATGTGTGTTCAGTATGGGGTGATGTGTGTTCAGTATGGGGTGATGTGTGTTCAGTATGGGGTGATGTGTGTTCAGTGTGGGGTGATGTGTGTTCAGTATGGGGTAATGTGTGTTCAGTGTGGGGTGATGTGTGTTCAGTATGGGGTGATGTGTGTTCAGTATGGGGTGATGTGTGTTCAGTATGGGGTGATGTGTGTTCAGTGTGGGGTGATGTGTGTTCAGTGTGGGGTGATGTGTGTTCAGTATGGGGTGATGTGTGTTCAGTGTGGGGTAATGTGTGTTCAGTGTGGGGTGATGTGTGTTCAGTGTGGGGTGATGTGTGTTCAGTGTGGGGTGATGTGTGTTCAGTATGGGGTGATGTGTGTTCAGTATGGGGTGATGTGTGTTCAGTGTGGGGTGATGTGTGTTCAGTGTGGGGTGATGTGTGTTCAGTGGGGGTGATGTGTGTTCAGTGTGGGGTGATGTGTGTTCAGTGTGGGGTGATGTGTGTTCAGTGTGGGGTGATGTGTGTTCAGTATGGGGTGATGTGTGTTCAGTATGGGGTGATGTGTGTTCAGTATGGGGTGATGTGTGTTCAGTATGGGGTGATGTGTGTTCAGTGTGGGGTGATGTGTGTTCAGTGTGGGGTGATGTGTGTTCAGTATGGGGTGATGTGTGTTCAGTATGGGGTGATGTGTGTTCAGTGTGGGGTGATGTGTGTTCAGTATGGGGTGATGTGTGTTCAGTATGGGGTGATGTGTGTTCAGTGTGGGGTGATGTGTGTTCAGTGTGGGGTGATGTGTGTTCAGTATGGGGTGATGTGTGTTCAGTGTGGGGTGATGTGTGTTCAGTGTGGGGTGATGTGTGTTCAGTGTGGGGTGATGTGTGTTCAGTATGGGGTGATGTGTGTTCAGTATGGGGTGATGTGTGTTCAGTATGGGGTGATGTGTGTTCAGTATGGGGTGATGTGTGTTCAGTGTGGGGTGATGTGTGTTCAGTATGGGGTGATGTGTGTTCAGTATGGGGTGATGTCCCCGTTCAGTATGGGGTGATGTGTGTTCAGTGTGGGGTGATGTGTGTTCAGTATGGGGTGATGTGTGTTCAGTGTGGGGTGATGTGTGTTCAGTATGGGGTGATGTGTGTTCAGTATGGGGTGATGTCCCCGTTCAGTATGGGGTGATGTGTGTTCAGTACTCTCATTAACAACTGTTTGGAGAAATCGCTTAATGGAGAGACAGATCGACAGACCAGTCTCTAGATGTGTGTGTGTAAGTATCAGCATCACAGTCTGTTTACATAACGTGTACAGGATACAGGCTTCCACAAATCGCTTAATGGAGAGACGGATCGACAGACCAGTCTCTAGATGTGTGGGAGTTAGAGCCCAACTAAAAGCCAAAACAGTAGCTTCGCCTCAGAACATTAAGTCACCCCCCTTTCACAAAGGGAGGCTCCCGTTTGTTTCTCACCATAAAAGAAAACCCCAGAGAACAACACGTGGTAAACCTTGCCACATCGCTGGAACAAATTAGGCCCCGACTGCAGTAGCTAATCAACGCGGCCGCAATTTTACAGGAGAAAGAGAGACACTTAATAAAGCCACAATCTGTAGTTTGTGTTCCAAACCAACGTCTCGTGTGTTGAGATTGAGAGCCGACTGGATGGCTTTGGAAAGACCCCGATCTGGGATATTTTATTTGAGAGTGTGGGTACATTTCACCGGCCCAGTGTCTCAACTTAAGTGGTGGAGACCAGGGCTTGAGAAATGTAACTACTCTCAAATTAAAACATTTAAAAGAAAATATGCCAGATTGTGCCTTTAAAGCCACTGAGCTGTTTCATGTGTTGAGAGATTTATTTATTTTATTTTTAATAAGGGTGAAGAGCTGTTGGTACTACTACTATTACACTCACAGGCTGTTGGGAGACAGACACCATGTAGTCGAGTGTGACGAAACGTTGTCATACTGGAAAAACACACCACATGAACAGACCGTGCTGAGTCCTAAATGGTTTCCTCTACATAATGCTCTAGTTTAGACCAGAACCCCATGGATCCCGGTCTGAAGTAGTGCATTATAAGCGGATCTTGGGGCGGCAGGGTAGCCTAGTGGTTAGAGCATTGGACTAGCAACCGAAAGGTTGCAAGTTCAAATCCCCGAGCTGACAAGGTACAAAATCTGTCTTTCTGCCCTTGAACAGGCAGTTAACCCACTGTTCCTAGGCTGTCATTGAAAATAAGAATTTGTTCTTAACTGACTTGCCTAGTAAAATAAAGGTAAAATAAAAAAATAAAAATTAAATCTACTACAGGGTGCCACTCCAGGCACCCTGTAGCTTAGCAACAAACTTGTCACACTGGAAAGCAGACCACATGAACAACACTATAGATCTGGGCAACTCCAGTCCTCTGAGGGGCCTGATTGTTGTCATACTTTTAGCCCCACAGTCCCAGTTAACACACCTGACTCCCAACAATCGAACGAATCATGATCTTCAGTTTAGAATGCAATTAGTTTAAATAAAAGGTGTGTTTGCTAGGGATGATGGGGGAAGTGTGTGACACCAATCATGACCCCAGAGGACTGGAGTTGCCCAGGACTGGAGTTGCCCAGGACTGCTATAGATAGAAGGGGATTATGAAAGCTAAGGACAAGTGAAAGGGAGGATTTCCGTCAAGATGGCACTGGCTCTGCTCGGTCCAACAGAACAGAGTGGTAGGTAGGATATGCTACTATGGTATATTACCATCAAATTAAAATCTGGACCTTGAAGCCACTTCCTCTCTAGTCGGGGACGAGCCAGTTCCGCTTCCTCTCTAGTCGGGGACGAGCCAGTTCCGCTTCCTCTCTAGTCGGGGACGAGCCAGTTCCGCTTCCTCTCTAGTCGGGGACGAGCCAGTTCCGCTTCCTCTCTAGTCGGGGACGAGCCAGTTCCGCTTCCTCTCTAGTCGGGGACGAGCCAGTTCCGCTTCCTCTCTAGTCGGGGACGAACCAGTTCCACTTCCTCTCTAGTGAGGGACGAGCCAGTTCCACTTCCGCTCCAGTCGGGGACGAGCCAGTTCCACTTCCGCTCCAGTCGGGGACGAGCCAGTTTCACTTCCTCTCTAGTCGGGGACGAGCCAGTTCCACTTCCTCTCTAGTCAGGGACGAGCCAGTTCCACTTCCGCTCCAGTCAGGGACGAGCCAGTTCCACTTCCTCTCTAGTCAGGGACGAGCCAGTTCCACTTCCTCTCTAGTCAGGGACGAGCCAGTTCCACTTCCTCTCTAGTCAGGGACGAGCCAGTTCCACTTCCTCTCTAGTCAGGGACGAGCCAGTTCCACTTCCTCTCTAGTCAGGGAAGAGCCAGTTCCACTTCCTCTCCAGTCAGGGACGAGCCAGTTCCACTTCCTCTCCAGTCGGGGACGAGCCAGTTCCACTTCCTCTCTAGTCGGGGACGAGCCAGTTCCACTTCCTCTCTAGTCGGGGACGAGCCAGTTCCACTTCCTCTCTAGTCGGGGACGAGCCAGTTCCACTTCCTCTCTAGTCGGGGACGAGCCAGTTCCACTTCCTCTCTAGTCGGGGACGAGCCAGTTCCACTTCCTCTCTAGTCTGGGACGAGCCAGTTCCACTTCCTCTCTAGTCTGGGACGAGCCAGTTCCACTTCCTCTCTAGTCTGGGACGAGCCAGTTCCACTTCCTCTCTAGTCAGGGACGAGCCAGTTCCACTTCCTCTCTAGTCAGGGACGAGCCAGTTCCACTTCCTCTCTAGTCAGGGACGAGCCAGTTCCACTTCCTCTCTAGTCAGGGTACGAGCCAGTTCCACTTCCTCTCTAGTCAGGGACGAGCCAGTTCCACTTCCTCTCTAGTCAGGGACGAGCCAGTTCCACTTCCTCTCTAGTCAGGGACGAGCCAGTTCCACTTCCTCTCTAGTCGGGGACGAGCCAGTTCCACTTCCTCTCCTGTCAGGGACGAGCCAGTTCCACTTCCTCTCCAGTCAGGGACGAGCCAGTTCCACTTCCTCTCCAGTCAGGGACGAGCCAGTTCCACTTGCTCTCCAGTCGGGGACGAGCCAGTTCCACTTCCTCTCTAGTCGGGGACGAGCCAGTTCCACTTCCTCTCTAGTCGGGGACGAGCCAGTTCCACTTCCTCTCTAGTCGGGGACGAGCCAATTCCACTTCCTCTCTAGTCGGGGACGAGCCAGTTCCACTTCCTCTCTAGTCGGGGACGAACCAGTTCCACTTCCTCTCTAGTAGGGGGACGAGCCAGTTTCACTTCCTCTCTAGTCGGGGACGAGTCAGTTCCACTTCCTCTCCAGTCAGGGATGAGCCAGTTCCACTTCCTCTCTAGTCAGGGGACGAGCCAGTTCCACTTCCTCTCTAGTCAGGGATGAGCCAGTTCCACTTCCTCTCTAGTCAGGGATGAGCCAGTTCCACTTCCTGTCTAGTCAGGGACGAGCCAGTTCCACTTCCTCTCTAGTCAGGGACGAGCCAGTTCCACTTCCTGTCTAGTCAGGGACGAGCCAGTTCCATGTTGGTGCAATTAATGATCAGGTAGAACAGAAAAGCAGGAGTATTTTTTTTATATTTTTGTACCTTTATTTAACCAGGCAAGTCAGTTAAGAACAAATTCTTACGGCCTTGGAACAGTGGGTTAACTGGCCTAGGGAATAGGGCTCTGGTCTAAAGTAGTGTACTATATAGTGGGTTAACTGGCCTAGGATCAGTGGGTTAACTGGCCTAGGAACAGTGGGTTAACTGGCCTAGGAACAGTGGGTTAACTGGCCTAGGAACAGTGGGTTAACTGGCCTAGGAACAGTGGGTTAACTGGCCTAGGAACAGTGCGTTAACTGGTCTAGGAACAGTGGGTTAACTGCCTCGTTCAGGGGAAGAACAACAGAGTTGTACCTTGTCAGCTCGGGGATTTGAACTTGCAACCTCCCTGTTAATAGTCCAACGCTCTAACCACTAGGCTACCGTGCCGCCCCAGGAGTCCAGACCTCAGTAAGATTTGAATACTCCTGGTATCAGAAGAGGCAGGTAGGAGGAGCTATAGGAATATGGGTTCATTTTAAATGGCTGGAATGGAATCAATAGAATGAAGAAATGGTTTCCATTGGTTTAAAACTGTTCCATTCATTCCGTTCATTACAATGAACCCATTCTCCTATAGCTCCTCCCACCAGCCTCCTCTGCCAGGTATACGTTATATATTGACTTACAGCTGTTTACACGCAGAATGAAACTCAACGAAAACAAATCCCAGTGGGATTTTCGTTACCTCTTCTGGGAACTGGGTGAAAGCGTGTCCCAAATTGTGTCACATGGAGTTCTGGTCTAAAGTAGTGCACCATCTAGGGAATAGGGCTCTGGTCTAAAGTAGTGCACCATCTAGGGAATAGGGCTCTGGTCTAAAGTAGTGCACCATCTAGGGATAGGGCTCTGGTCTAAAGTAGTGCACCATCTAGGGAATAGGGCTCTGGTCTAAAGTAGTGCACCATCTAGGGAATAGGGCTCTGGTCTAAAGTAGTGCACCATCTAGGGAATAGGTCTCTGGTCTAAAGTAGTGCACTATATAGGGAATAGGGCTCTGGTCTAAAGTAGTGCACCATCTAGGGAATAGGGCTCTGGTCTAAAGTAGTGCACTATATAGAGAATAGGGCTCTGGTCTAAAGTAGTGTACTATATAGAGAATAGGGCTCTGGTCTAAAGTAGTGTACTATATAGAGAATAGGGCTCTGGTCTAAAGTAGTGCACCATCTAGGGAATAGGGCTCTGGTCTAAAGTAGTGCACCATCTAGGGAATAGGGCTCTGGTCTAAAGTAGTGCACTATATAGAGAATAGGGCTCTGGTCTAAAGTAGTGCACCATCTAGGGAATAGGTCTCTGGTCTAAAGTAGTGCACCATCTAGTACATCTATATATATTATATATATTATCTAGGGAATAGGGCTCTGGTCTAAAGTAGTGTACCATCTAGGGAATAGGGCTATGGTCTAAAGTAGTGCACCATCTAGGGAATAGGGCTCTGGTCTAAAGTAGTGCACCATCTAGGGAATAGGGCTCTGGTCTAAAGTAGTGCACCATCTAGGGAATAGGGCTCTGGTCTAAAGTAGTGCACCATCTAGGGATAGGGCTCTGGTCTAAAGTAGTGCACCATCTAGGGAATAGGGCTCTGGTCTAAAGTAGTGCACCATCTAGGGAATAGGGCTCTGGTCTAAAGTAGTGCACCATCTAGGGAATAGGGCTCTGGTCTAAAGTAGTGCACCATCTAGGAATAGGGCTCTGGTCTAAAGTAGTGCACCATCTAGGAATAGGGCTCTGGTCTAAAGTAGTGCACTATATAGAGAATAGGGCTCTGGTCTAAAGTAGTGCACCATCTAGGGAACAGGGTACCATTAGGGAAGGAACCAGGAGCAGGGACTTACTGTTACCAACCACATCCCTCTGGCACAGAGCCAGACCACCACTCACTGTCACTTCTCAGTTACACAACGCTCAGTGTGAAGGCCGACATGACCAATCACTTGAGAGTTAAAATGTCTTAACTTATTTAATTCCTCCTTTCGGTCTCACTCTTTTCACCTACATTTTCTCTAATTCCTTATCCCCTGTTCAATCTCGTCTCTCATGTGTCACCCCCCCTCTGTCATGTTTATGTCCAGCCCAGCACTAGGCCAGACACCCCCCCCTCTGTCATGTTTATGTCCAGCCCAGCACTAGGCCAGACACCCCCCCCCCCTCTGTCATGTTTATGTCCAGCCCAGCACTAGGCCAGACACCCCCTCTGTCATGTTTATGTCCAGCCCAGCACTAGGCCAGACACCCCCCTCTGTCATGTTTATGTCCAGCCCAGCACTAGGCCAGACACCCCCTCTGTCATGTTTATGTCCAGCCCAGCACTAGGCCAGACACCCCCCCTCTGTCATGTTTATGTCCAGCCCAGCACTAGGCCAGACACCCCCCTCTGTCATGTTTATGTCCAGCCCAGCACTAGGCCAGACACCCCCCTCTGTCATGTTTATGTCCAGCCCAGCACTAGGCCAGACAGCCCAGCACTAGGCCAGACACCCCCCTCTGTCATGTTTATGTCCAGCCCAGCACTAGGCCAGACACCCCCCCCCTCTGTCATGTTTATGTCCAGCCCAGCACTAGGCCAGACACCCCCCTCTGTCATGTTTATGTCCAGCCCAGCACTAGGCCAGACACCCCCTCTGTCATGTTTATGTCCAGCCCAGCACTAGGCCAGACACCCCCCCATCTGTCATGTTTATGTCCAGCCCAGCACTAGGCCAGACACCCCCCTCTGTCATGTTTATGTCCAGCCCAGCACTAGGCCAGACACCCCCCCCTCTGTCATGTTTATGTCCAGCCCAGCACTAGGCCAGACACCCCCCCCTCTGTCATGTTTATGTCCAGCCCAGCACTAGGCCAGAAACCCCCCCCTCTGTCATGTTTATGTCCAGCCCAGCACTAGGCCAGACACCCCCCTCTGTCATGTTTATGTCCAGCCCAGCACTAGGCCAGACACCCCCCTCTGTCATGTTTATGTCCAGCCCAGCACTAGGCCAGACACCCCCCTCTGTCATGTTTATGTCCAGCCCAGCACTAGGCCAGACACCCCCCTCTGTCATGTTTATGTCCAGCCCAGCACTAGGCCAGACACCCCCCTCTGTCATGTTTATGTCCAGCCCAGCACTAGGCCAGACACCCCCCTCTGTCATGTTTATGTCCAGCCCAGCACTAGGCCAGACACCCCCCTCTGTCATGTTTATGTCCAGCCCAGCACTAGGCCAGACACCCCCCCTCTGTCATGTTTATGTCCAGCCCAGCACTAGGCCAGACACCCCCTCTGTCATGTTTATGTCCAGCCCAGCACTAGGCCAGACACCCCCTCTGTCATGTTTATGTCCAGCCCAGCACTAGGCCAGACACCCCCCTCTGTCATGTTTATGTCCAGCCCAGCACTAGGCCAGACACCCCCCCCTCTGTCATGTTTATGTCCAGCCCAGCACTAGGCCAGACACCCCCTCTGTCATGTTTATGTCCAGCCCAGCACTAGGCCAGACACCCCCCTCTGTCATGTTTATGTCCAGCCCAGCACTAGGCCAGACACCCCCCTCTGTCATGTTTATGTCCAGCCCAGCACTAGGCCAGACACCCCCTCTGTCATGTTTATGTCCAGCCCAGCACTAGGCCAGACACCCCCCTCTGTCATGTTTATGTCCAGCCCAGCACTAGGCCAGACACCCCTCTGTCATGTTTATGTCCAGCCCAGCACTAGGCCAGACACCCCCCTCTGTCATGTTTATGTCCAGCCCAGCACTAGGCCAGACACCCCCCTCTGTCATGTTTATGTCCAGCCCAGCACTAGGCCAGACACCCCCTCTGTCATGTTTATGTCCAGCCCAGCACTAGGCCAGACACCCCCCTCTGTCATGTTTATGTCCAGCCCAGCACTAGGCCAGACACCCCCCTCTGTCATGTTTATGTCCAGCCCAGCACTAGGCCAGACACCCCCTCTGTCATGTTTATGTCCAGCCCAGCACTAGGCCAGACACCCCCCTCTGTCATGTTTATGTCCAGCCCAGCACTAGGCCAGACACCCCCTCTGTCATGTTTATGTCCAGCCCAGCACTAGGCCAGACACCCCCTCTGTCATGTTTATGTCCAGCCCAGCACTAGGCCAGACACCCCCCTCTGTCATGTTTATGTCCAGCCCAGCACTAGGCCAGACACCCCCTCTGTCATGTTTATGTCCAGCCCAGCACTAGGCCAGACACCCCCCTCTGTCATGTTTATGTCCAGCCCAGCACTAGGCCAGACACCCCCTCTGTCATGTTTATGTCCAGCCCAGCACTAGGCCAGACACCCCCTCTGTCATGTTTATGTCCAGCCCAGCACTAGGCCAGACACCCCCCTCTGTCATGTTTATGTCCAGCCCAGCACTAGGCCAGACACCCCCTCCTCTGTCATGTTTATGTCCAGCCCAGCACTAGGCCAGACACCCCCCTCTGTCATGTTTATGTCCAGCCCAGCACTAGGCCAGACACCCCCTCTGTCATGTTTATGTCCAGCCCAGCACTAGGCCAGACACCCCCTCTGTCATGTTTATGTCCAGCCCAGCACTAGGCCAGACACCCCCCTCTGTCATGTTTATGTCCAGCCCAGCACTAGGCCAGACACCCCCTCTGTCATGTTTATGTCCAGCCCAGCACTAGGCCAGACACCCCCCTCTGTCATGTTTATGTCCAGCCCAGCACTAGGCCAGACACCCCCCTCTGTCATGTTTATGTCCAGCCCAGCACTAGGCCAGACACCCCCCTCTGTCATGTTTATGTCCAGCCCAGCACTAGGCCAGACAGCCCCCTCTGTCATGTTTATGTCCAGCCCAGCACTAGGCCAGACACCCCCCCTCTGTCATGTTTATGTCCAGCCCAGCACTAGGCCAGACACCCCCTCTGTCATGTTTATGTCCAGCCCAGCACTAGGCCAGACACCCCTCCTCTGTCATGTTTATGTCCAGCCCAGCACTAGGCCAGACACCCCCCTCTGTCATGTTTATGTCCAGCCCAGCACTAGGCCAGACACCCCCTCTGTCATGTTTATGTCCAGCCCAGCACTAGGCCAGACACCCCCTCTGTCATGTTTATGTCCAGCCCAGCACTAGGCCAGACACCCCCCTCTGTCATGTTTATGTCCAGCCCAGCACTAGGCCAGACACCCCCCTCTGTCATGTTTATGTCCAGCCCAGCACTAGGCCAGACACCCCCTCTGTCATGTTTATGTCCAGCCCAGCACTAGGCCAGACACCCCCTCTGTCATGTTTATGTCCAGCCCAGCACTAGGCCAGACACCCCCCTCTGTCATGTTTATGTCCAGCCCAGCACTAGGCCAGACACCCCCCTCTGTCATGTTTATGTCCAGCCCAGCACTAGGCCAGACACCCCCCCTCTGTCATGTTTATGTCCAGCCCAGCACTAGGCCAGACACCCCCCTCTGTCATGTTTATGTCCAGCCCAGCACTAGGCCAGACACCCCCTCTGTCATGTTTATGTCCAGCCCAGCACTAGGCCAGACACCCCCCTCTGTCATGTTTATGTCCAGCCCAGCACTAGGCCAGACACCCCCTCTGTCATGTTTATGTCCAGCCCAGCACTAGGCCAGACACCCCCCTCTGTCATGTTTATGTCCAGCCCAGCACTAGGCCAGACACCCCCCTCTGTCATGTTTATGTCCAGCCCAGCACTAGGCCAGACACCCCCTCTGTCATGTTTATGTCCAGCCCAGCACTAGGCCAGACACCCCCCTCTGTCATGTTTATGTCCAGCCCAGCACTAGGCCAGACACCCCCCCTCTGTCATGTTTATGTCCAGCCCAGCACTAGGCCAGACACCCCCCTCTGTCATGTTTATGTCCAGCCCAGCACTAGGCCAGACACCCCCTCTGTCATGTTTATGTCCAGCCCAGCACTAGGCCAGACACCCCCTCTGTCATGTTTATGTCCAGCCCAGCACTAGGCCAGACACCCCCCCCTCTGTCATGTTTATGTCCAGCCCAGCACTAGGCCAGACACCCCCCCCTCTGTCATGTTTATGTCCAGCCCAGCACTAGGCCAGACGTGTACAGTACAGCTCTCAGCCGGCACCATCATATCCCTGCCGCTGTTTGAACAGGCAACGCAAACAAAACTCCCTCCGGGCTCCATGATATGCTGGTTCAGCCCAGCTCCTCTACCCTACCACAGAGCTCCTCTACCCTACCACAGAGCTCCTCTACCCTACCACAGAGCTCCTCTACCCTACCACAGAGCTCCTCTCCCCTACCACAGAGCTCCTCTACCCTACCACAGAGCTCCTCTCCCCTACCACAGAGCTCCTCTACCCTACCACAGAGCTCCTCTACCCTACCACAGAGCTCCTCTACCCTACCACAGAGCTCCTCTACCCTACCACAGAGCTCCTCTCCCCTACCACAGAGCTCCTCTACCCTACCACAGAGCTCCTCTACCCTACCACAGAGCCCCTCCCCTACCACAGAGCTCCTCTCCCTACCACAGAGCTCCTCTCCCCTACCACAGAGCTCCTCTACCCTACCACAGAGCTCCTCTCCCCTACCACAGAGCTCCTCTCCCCTACCACAGAGCTCCTCCTACCACAGAGCTCCCCCACAGAGCTCCTCTACCCTACCACAGAGCTCCTCTACCCTACCACAGAGCTCCTCTACCCTACCACAGAGCTCCTCTCCCCTACCACAGAGCTCCTCTCCCCTACCACAGAGCTCCTCTCCCTACCACAGAGCTCCT
>NC_068428.1:44537533-44612533 GCF_023373465.1 Oncorhynchus keta
ATATACAAATAATTAAAGGACACAAGATAAAATAAATAAGCATAAATATGGGTTGTATTTACAATGGTGTTTGTTCTTCACTGGTTGCCCTTTTCTCGTGGCAACAGGTCACAAATCTTGCTGCTGTGATGCTGCTCTCTATCCTCTACTGGCAGTACTCTCTACCCTCTACTGGCAGTACTCTCTACCCTCTACTGGCAGTACTCTCTACCCTCTACTGGCAGTACTCTCTACCCCTCTACTGGCAGTACCCTCTACTGGCAGTACTCTCCCTCTACTGGCAGTACTCTCTACTGGCAGTACTCTCTACTGGCAGTACTCTCTACTGGCAGTATTCTCAACCCTCTACTGGCAGTATTCTCTAATGGCAGTACTCTCCCTCCCAGAACTCTACTGGCAGTACTCTCTACCCTCTACTGGCAGTACTCTCTACCCCCTCTACTGGCAGTACTCTCTACTGGCAGTACTCTCTACTGGCAGTACTCTCTACTGGCAGTACTCTCCTACTGGCAGTACTCTCTACTGGCAGTACTCTCTACCCTCTACTGGCAGTATTCTCTACAGTCTCTACTGGCAGTACTCTCTACCCCCACTGACAGTATTCTCTACTGGCAGTTCTCTCTATTCTCTACTGGCAGTACTCTCTACTGGCAGTACTCTCTACAGGCAGTACTCTCTACAGGCAGTACTCTCTACAGGCAGTACTCTCTACCCTCTACTGGCAGTACTCTCTACCCTCTACTGGCAGTACTCTCTACCCTCTACTGACAGTACTCTCTACCCTCTACTGACAGTACTCTCTACCCTCTACTGGCAGTACTCTCTACCCTCTACTGGCAGTACTCTCTACCCTCTACTGGCAGTACTCTCTACCCTCTACTGGCAGTACTCTCTATCCTCTACTGGCAGTCCCCTCTAGTGGCAGTACTCTCTACTCTCTACTGGCAGTACTCTCTACTGGCAGAACTCTCTACTGGCAGAACTCTCTACCCACTACTGGCAGAACTCTCTACCCTCTACTGGCAGTACTCTCTACTGGCAGTACTCTCTACTCTCTACTGGCTGTACTCTCTATCCTCTACTGGCTGTACTCTCTACCCTCTACTGGCAGTACTCTCTACCCTCTACTGGCAGTACTCTCTACCCTCTACTGGCAGTACTCTCTACCCTCTACTGGCAGTACTCTCTACCCTCTACTGGCAGTACTCTCTACCCTCTACTGGCAGTACTCTCTATCCTCTACTGGCAGTCCCCTCTAGTGGCATTACTCTCTACCCTCTACCCTCTGATGGCAGAAGGAGTGCTATGATAACAAACACTGCCCTCTGTTGGCAGTATGTGTAAAGACGTTCCAGAGATCTGAATTTTTTGCCATACCGTGTTGATCGTGTTTGGACCCTGGCACAGTGGAATCAGGCACTCCAGACCCTGGCACTGTGGGATCAGGCACTCTAGAACCTGGCACAGTGGAATCAGGCACTCTAGACCCTGGCACCGTGGAATCAGGCACTCTAGACCCTGGCACCGTGGAATCAGGCACTCTAGACCCTGGCACCGTGGAATCAGGCACTCTAGACCCTGGCACAGTGGAACTCAGACCCTGGCACAGTGGGAATCAGACCCTGGCACAGTGGGATCACACTCTAGACCCTGGCACAGTGGAATCAGGCACTCCAGACCCTGGCACAGTGGAATCAGGCACTCCAGACCCTGGCACAGTGGAACTCCAGGCACTGGGATCCAGACCCTGGCACAGTGGAATCAGGCACTCTAGACCCTGGCACAGTGGGCACTCAGGCACTCACTCCAGACCCTGGGATCAGGCACTCCAGACCCTGGCACAGTGGGATCAGGCACTCCAGACCCTGGCACAGTGGGATCAGGCACTCCAGACCCTGGCACAGTGGGATCAGGCACTCCAGACCCTGGCACAGTGGGATCAGGCACTCCAGACCCTGGCACAGTGGGATCAGGCACTCCAGACCCTGGCACAGTGGGATCAGGCACTCCAGACCCTGGCACAGTGGGATCAGGCACTCCAGACCCTGGCACAGTGGGATCAGGCACTCCAGACCCTGGCACAGTGGGATCAGGCACACCCTGGCACAGTGGGATCAGGCACTCCAGACCTGGCACAGTGGGATCTAGACCCTGGCACAGTGGGATCAGGCACTCCAGGCCCTGGCACAGTGGGATCAGGCACTCCAGGCCCTGGCACAGTGGGATCAGGCACTCCAGGCCCTGGCACAGTGGGATCAGGCACTCCAGGCCCTGGCACAGTGGGATCAGGCACTCCAGGCCCTGGCACAGTGGGATCAGGCACTCCAGGCCCTGGCACAGTGGGATCAGGCACTCCAGGCCCTGGCACAGTGGGATCAGGCACTCCAGACCCTGGCACAGTGGGATCAGGCACAGTGGGATCAGGCACTCTAGACCCTGGCACAGTGGGATCAGGCACTCTAGACCCACAGTGGGATCACACTCTAGTGGGACAGTGGGATCAGGCACTCTAGACCCTGGCACAGTGGGATCAGGCACTCTAGACACAGTCAGGCACTCTAGACCCTGGCACAGTGGGATCAGGCACTCTAGACCCTGGCACAGTGGGATCAGGCACTCTAGACCCTGGCACAGTGGGATCAGGCACTCTAGACCCTGGCACAGTGGGATCAGGCACTCTAGACCCTGGCACAGTGGGATCAGGCACTCTAGACCCTGGCACAGTGGGGCTCTCCCTGGCACAGTCAGGCACTCTAGACCCTGGCACAGTGGGATCAGGCACTCTAGACCCTGGCACAGTGGGATCAGGCACTCTAGACCCTGGCACAGTGGGATCAGGCACTCTAGACCCTGGCACAGTGGGATCAGGCACTCTAGACCCTGGCACAGTGGGATCAGGCACTCTAGACCCTGGCACAGTGGGATCAGGCACTCTAGACCCTGGCACAGTGGGATCAGGCACTCTAGACCCTGGCACAGTGGGATCAGGCACTCTAGACCCTGGCACAGTGGGATCAGGCACTCTAGACCCTGGCACAGTGGGATCGGGCACTCTAGACCCTGGCACAGTGGGATCGGGCACTCTAGACCCTGGCACAGTGGGATCGGGCACTCTAGACCCTGGCACAGTGGGATCGGGCACTCTAGACCCTGGCACAGTGGGATCAGGCACTCTAGACCCTGGCACAGTGGGATCGGGCACTCTAGACCCTGGCACAGTGGGATCGGGCACTCTAGACCCTGGCACAGTGGTGGGATCAGGCACTCTAGACCCTGGCACAGTGGGATCAGGCACTCTAGACCCTGGCACAGTGGGACAGTCAGGCACTCTAGACCCTGGCACAGTGGGATCAGGCACTCTAGACCCTGGCACAGTGGGATCAGGCACTCTAGACCCTGGCACAGTGGGATCAGGCACTCTAGACCCTGGCCTGGCACAGTGGGATCAGGCACTCTAGACCCTGGCACAGTGGGATCAGGCACTCTAGACCCTGGCACAGTGGGATCAGGCACCCTGGCACAGTGGGATCAGGCACTCTAGACCCTGGCACAGTGGGATCAGGCACTCTAGACCCTGGCACAGTGGGATCAGGCACTCTAGACCCTGGCACAGTGGGATCAGGCACTCTAGACCCTGGCACAGTGGGATCAGGCACTCTAGACCCTGGCACAGTGGGATCAGGCACTCTCAGGACCCTGGCACAGTGGGATCAGGCACTCTAGACCCTGGCACAGTGGGATCAGGCACTCTAGACCCTGGCACAGTGGGATCAGGCACTCTAGACCCTGGCACAGTGGGATCAGGCACTCTAGACCCTGGCACAGTGGGATCAGGCACTCTAGACCCTGGCACAGTGGGATCAGGCACTCTAGACCCTGGCACAGTGGGATCAGGCACTCTAGACCCTGGCACAGTGGGATCAGGCACAGTCTGACCCTGGCACAGTGGGATCAGGCACTCTAGACCCTGGCACAGTGGGATCAGGCACTCTAGACCCTGGCACAGTGGGATCAGGCACTGGCACATCTAGACCCTGGCACAGTGGGATCAGGCACTCTAGACCCTGGCACAGTGGGATCAGGCACTCTAGACCCTGGCACAGTGGGATCAGGCACTCTAGACCCTGGCACAGTGGGATCAGGCACAGTGGGATCTCTAGACCCTGGCACAGTGGGATCAGGCACTCTAGACCCTGGCACAGTGGGATCAGGCACTCTAGACCCTGGCACAGTGGGATCAGGCACTCTAGACCCTGGCACAGTGGGATCACTCTAGGGCACAGTGGGATCAGGCACTCTAGACCCTGGCACAGTGGGACAGTCAGGCACTCCAGACCCTGGCACAGTGGGATCAGGCACTCTAGACCCTGGCACAGTGGGATCAGGCACTCTAGACCCTGGCACAGTGGGATCAGGCACTCTAGACCCTGGCACAGTGGGATCAGGCACTCTAGACCCTGGCACAGTGGGATCAGGCACTCTAGACCCTGGCACAGTGGGATCAGGCACTCTAGACCCTGGCACAGTGGGATCAGGCACTCTAGACCCTGGCACAGTGGGATCAGGCACTCTAGACCCTGGCACAGTGGGATGGGATGGCAGGCACTCTAGACCCTGGCACAGTGGGATCAGGCACTCTAGACCCTGGCACAGTGGGATCAGGCACTCTAGACCCTGGCACAGTGGGATCAGGCACAGTGGGATCAGGCACTCTAGACCCTGGCACAGATCAGGCACTCTAGACCCTGGCACAGTGGGACAGTCAGGCACTCTAGACCCTGGCACAGTGGGATCAGGCACTCTAGACCCTGGCACAGTGGGATCAGGCACTCTAGACCCTGGCACAGTGGGATCAGGCACTCTAGACCCTGGCACAGTGGGATCAGGCACTCTAGACCCTGGCACAGTGGGATCAGGCACTCTAGACCCTGGCACAGTGGGATCAGGCACTCTAGACCCTGGCACAGTGGGATCAGGCACTCTAGACCCTGGCACAGTGGGATCAGGCACTCTAGACCCTGGCACAGTGGGATCAGGCACTCTAGACCCTGGCACAGTGGGATCAGGCACTCTAGACCCTGGCACAGTGGGATCAGGCACTCTAGACCCTGGCACAGTGGGATCGGGCACTCTAGACCCTGGCACAGTGGATCGGGCACTCTCTAGACCCTGGCACAGTGGGATCAGGCACTCTAGACCCTGGCACAGTGGGATCAGGCACTCTAGACCCTGGCACAGTGGGATCAGGCAGTGGCACAGTGGGATCGGGCACTCTAGACCCTGGCACAGTGGGATCGGGCACTCTAGACCCTGGCACAGTGGGATCTAGGCCCTGGCACAGTGGGAGACCCCCTGGCACAGTGGGATCAGGCACTCTAGACCCTGGCACAGTGGGATCGGGCACTGGCACAGTGGGATCGGGCACTCTAGACCCTGGCACAGTGGGATCGGGCACTCTAGACCCTGGCACAGTGGGATCGGGCACTCTAGACCCTGGCACAGTGGGATCGGGCACTCTAGACCCTGGCACAGTGGGATCGGGCACTCTAGACCCTGGCACAGTGGGATCGGGCACTCTAGACCCTGGCACAGTGGGATCGGGCACTCTAGACCCTGGCACAGTGGGATCGGGCACTCTAGACCCTGGCACAGTGGGATCAGGCACTCTAGACCCTGGCACAGTGGGATCAGGCACTCTAGACCCTGGCACAGTGGGATCAGGCACTCTAGACCCTGGCACAGTGGGATCAGGCACTCTAGACCCTGGCACAGTGGGATCAGGCACTCTAGACCCTGGCACAGTGGGATCAGGCACTCTAGACCCTGGCACAGTGGGATCACTCTAGACCCTGGCACAGTGGGATCGGGCACTCTAGACCCTGGCACAGTGGGATCGGGCACTCTAGACCCTGGCACAGTGGGATCGGGCACTCTAGACCCTGGCACAGTGGGATCGGGCACTCTAGACCCTGGCACAGTGGGATCAGGCACTCTGGAGACCCTGGCACAGTGGGATCGGGCACTCTAGACCCTGGCACAGTGGGATCAGGCACTCTAGACCCTGGCACAGTGGGATCAGGCACTCTAGACCCTGGCACAGTGGGATCAGGCACTCTAGACCCTGGCACAGTGGGATCAGGCACTCTAGACCCTGGCACAGTGGGATCAGGCACTCTAGACCCTGGCACAGTGGGATCAGGCACTCTAGACCCTGGCACAGTGGGATCAGGCACTCTAGACCCTGGCACAGTGGGATCAGGCACTCTAGACCCTGGCACAGTGGGATCAGGCACTCTAGACCCTGGCACAGTGGGATCAGGCACTCTAGACCCTGGCACAGTGGGATCAGGCACTCTAGACCCTGGCACAGTGGGATCAGGCACTCTAGACCCTGGCACAGTGGGATCAGGCACTCTAGACCCTGGCACAGTGGGATCAGGCACTCTAGACCCTGGCACAGTGGGATCAGGCACTCTAGACCCTGGCACAGTGGAATCAGGCACTCTAGACCCTGGCACAGTGGGATCAGGCACTCTAGACCCTGGCACAGTGGGATCAGGCACTCTAGACCCTGGCACAGTGGGATCAGGCACTCTAGACCCTGGCACAGTGGGATCAGGCACTCTAGACCCTGGCACAGTGGAATCAGGCACTCTAGACCCTGGCACAGTGGGATCAGGCACTCTAGACCCTGGCACAGTGGGATCAGGCACTCTAGACCCTGGCACAGTGGGATCAGGCACTCTAGACCCTGGCACAGTGGGATCAGGCACTCTAGACCCTGGCACAGTGGGATCAGGCACTCTAGACCCTGGCACAGTGGGATCAGGCACTCTAGACCCTGGCACAGTGGGATCAGGCACTCTAGACCCTGGCACAGTGGGATCAGGCACTCTAGACCCTGGCACAGTGGGATCAGGCACTCTAGACCCTGGCACAGTGGGATCAGGCACTCTAGACCCTGGCACAGTGGGATCAGGCACTCTAGACCCTGGCACAGTGGGATCAGGCACTCTAGACCCTGGCACAGTGGGATCAGGCACTCTAGACCCTGGCACAGTGGGATCAGGCACTCTAGACCCTGGCACAGTGGGATCAGGCACTCTAGACCCTGGCACAGTGGGATCAGGCACTCTAGACCCTGGCACAGTGGAATCAGGCACTCTAGACCCTGGCACAGTGGGATCAGGCACTCTAGACCCTGGCACAGTGGGATCAGGCACTCTAGACCCTGGCACAGTGGGATCAGGCACTCTAGACCCTGGCACAGTGGAATCAGGCACTCTAGACCCTGGCACAGTGGGATCAGGCACTCTAGACCCTGGCACAGTGGGATCAGGCACTCTAGACCCTGGCACAGTGGGATCAGGCACTCTAGACCCTGGCACAGTGGGATCAGGCACCTGGCACAGTGGGATCAGGCACTCTAGACCCTGGCACAGTGGGATCAGGCACTCTAGACCCTGGCACAGTGGGATCAGGCACTCTAGACCCTGGCACAGTGGGATCAGGCACTCTAGACCCTGGCACAGTGGAATCCCTGGCCCTGGCACAGTGGGATCAGGCACTCTAGACCCTGGCACAGTGGGATCAGGCACTCTAGACCCTGGCACAGTGGAATCAGGCACTCTAGACCCTGGCACAGTGGGATCAGGCACTCTAGACCCTGGCACAGTGGGATCAGGCACTCTAGACCCTGGCACAGTGGGATCAGGCACCTAGACCCTGGCACAGTGGGATCAGGCACTCTAGACCCTGGCACAGTGGGATCAGGCACTCTAGACCCTGGCACAGTGGGATCTAGACCCTGGCACAGTGGGATCAGGCACTCTAGACCCTGGCACAGTGGGATCAGGCACTCTAGACCCTGGCACAGTGGGATCAGGCACTCTAGACCCTGGCACAGTGGGATCAGGCACTCTAGACCCTGGCACAGTGGGATCAGGCACTCTAGACCCTGGCACAGTGGAATCAGGCACTCTAGACCCTGGCACAGTGGGATCAGGCACTCTAGACCCTGGCACAGTGGGATCAGGCACTCTAGACCCTGGCACAGTGGGATCACACTCTAGACCCTGGCACAGTGGGATCAGGCACTCTAGACCCTGGCACAGTGGGATCAGGCACTCTAGACCCTGGCACAGTGGGATCAGGCACTCTAGACCCTGGCACAGTGGGATCAGGCACTCTAGACCCTGGCACAGTGGAATCAGGCACTCTAGACCCTGGCACAGTGGAATCAGGCACTCTAGACCCTGGCACAGTGGAATCAGGCACTCTAGACCCTGGCACAGTGGAATCAGGCACTCTAGACCCTGGCACAGTGGAATCAGGCACTCTAGACCCTGGCACAGTGGAATCAGGCACTCTAGACCCTGGCACAGTGGAATCAGGCACTCTAGACCCTGGCACAGTGGAATCAGGCACTCTAGACCCTGGCACAGTGGAATCAGGCACTCTAGACCCTGGCACAGTGGAATCAGGCACTCTAGACCCTGGCACAGTGGAATCAGGCACTCTAGACCCTGGCACAGTGGAATCAGGCACTCCAGACCCTGGCACAGTGGAATCAGGCACTGTAGACCCTGGCAGAGTGGAATCAGGCACTCTAGACCCTGGCACAGTGGAATCAGGCACTCCAGACCCTGGCACAGTGGAATCAGGCACTCTAGACCCTGGCACAGTGGAATCAGGCACTCTAGACCCTGGCACAGTGGAATCAGGCACTCTAGACCCTGGCACAGTGGAATCAGGCACTCTAGACCCTGGCACAGTGGAATCAGGCAATCTAGACCCTGGCACAGTGGAATCAGGCACTCTAGACACTGGCACAGTGGAATCAGGCACTCTAGACCCTGGCACAGTGGAATCAGGCACTCTAGACCCTGGCACAGTGGAATCAGGAACTCTAGACCCTGGCACAGTGGAATCAGGCACTCCAGAGCCTGGCACAGTGGAATCAGGCACTCCAGACCCTGGCACAGTGGAATCAGGCACTCCAGACCCTGATAGTAAAAAACAAATACTACTTGAATCCAGGTCTGCACTGAATGACATCCACCCACCTTCCATCCTTCCACCCCTCCATCCCTCCATCCCTCCACCTCTCCATCCCTCCACCCCTCCATCCTTCCATCCCTCTATCCCTCCATCCCTCCACCCCTCCATCCTTCCATCCCTCCACCCCTCCATCCCTCCATCCCTCCATCCCTCTATCCCTCCATCCCTCCATCCCTCCACCCACCCAACTTCCATCCCTCCATCCCTCAATCTCTCTCAGCATTCAGCTCAGATCTGTCTAATTACCCCTCCTCTAAACACTCTCTCAGCATTCAGCTCAGATGTCTAATTACCCCTCCTCTAAACACTCTCTCTCAGCATTCAGCTCAGATATGTCTCATTACCCCTCCTCTAAACACTCTCTCTCAGCATCCAGCTCAGATCTCTCATTACCCCTCCTCTAAACACTCTCTCTCAGCATTCAGATCAGATATGTCTAATTCCTCTAAACACTCCCTCTCAGCATTCAGCTCAGATATGTCTAATTACCCCTCCTCTAAACACTCTCTCAGCATTCAGCTCAGATATGTCCCTCCTCTAAATACTCTCTCTCAGCATTCAGCTCAGATATGTCTAATTACCCCTCCTCTAAACACTCTCTCTCAGCATTCAGCTCAGATATGTCTAATTACCCCTCCTCTAAACACTCCCTCTCAGCATTCAGCTCAGATGTCTAATTACCCCTCCTCTAAACACTCTCTCTCAGCATTCAGCTCAGATATGTCTCATTACCCCTCCTCTAAACACTCTCTCTCAGCATCCAGCTCAGATCTCTCATTACCCTCCTCTAAACACTCTCTCTCAGCATTCAGATCAGATATGTCTAATTCCCCTCCTAAACACTCCCTCTCAGCATTCAGCTCAGATATGTCTAATTACCCCTCCTCTAAACACTCCTCTCAGCATTCAGCTCAGATATGTCCCTCCATCCCTAAATACCTCTATCCCTCAGCATTCAGCTCAGATATGTCTAATTACATCCCTCCTCTAAACACTCTCTCTCAGCATTCAGCTCAGATATGTCTAATTACCCCTCCTCTAAACACTCTCTCAGCATTCAGCTCAGATATGTCTAATTCCCCTCCTAAACACTCCCTCTCAGCATTCAGCTCAGATATGTCTAATTACCCCTCCTCTAAACACTCTCTCAGCATTCAGCTCAGATATGTCCCTCCTCTAAATACTCTCTCTCAGCATTCAGCTCAGATATGTCTAATTACCCCTCCTCTAAACACTCTCTCTCAGCATTCAGCTCAGATATGTCTAATTACCCCTCCTCTAAACACTCCCTCTCAGCATTCATTTACATTACATTTAAGTCCCTCCATCCCTCCATCCCTCTATCCCTCCATCCCTCCATCCCTCCACCCACCCAACTTCCATCCCTCCATCCCTCAATCTCTCTCAGCATTCAGCTCAGATCTGTCTAATTACCCCTCCTCTAAACACTCTCTCAGCATTCAGCTCAGATGTCTAATTACCCCTCCTCTAAACACTCTCTCTCAGCATTCAGCTCAGATATGTCTCATTAACCCTCCTCTAAACACTCTCTCTCAGCATCCAGCTCAGATCTCTCATTACCCCTCCTCTAAACACTCTCTCTCAGCATTCAGCTCAGATATGTCTAATTACCCCTCCTCTAAACACTCTCTCTCAGCATTCAGCTCAGATATGTCTCATTACCCCTCCTCTAAACACTCTCTCTCAGCATCCAGCTCAGATCTCTCATTACCCCTCCTCTAAACACTCTCTCTCAGCATTCAGCTCAGATATGTCTAATTCCTCTAAACACTCCCTCTCAGCATTCAGCTCAGATATGTCTAATTACCCCTCCTCTAAACACTCTCTCAGCATTCAGCTCAGATATGTCCCTCCTCTAAATACTCTCTCTCAACATTCAGCTCAGATATGTCTAATTACCCCTCCTCTAAACACTCTCTCTCAGCATTCAGCTCAGATATGTCTAATTACCCCTCCTCTAAACACTCTCTCTCAGCATTCAGCTCAGATATGTCTAATTACCCCTCCTCTAAACACTCTCTCTCAGCATTCAGCTCAGATATGTCTCATTACCCCTCCTCTAAACACTCCCTCTCAGCATTCAGCTCAGATATGTCTAATTACCCCTCCTCTAAACACTCTCTCTCAGCATTCAGCTCAGATATGTCTAATTACCCCTCCTCTAAACACTCTCTCTCAGCATTCAGCTCAGATATGTCCCTCCTCTAAACACTCTCTCTCATCATTCAGTTCAGATTTGTCCCTCCTCGAAACACTCTCTCTCGTTAGACCCATAATCCACTCATCACGTCCTAATTTGCCAAATAAATCACACTTCACTTATTTTTTCTCTCTTTTTTTCTCTATTGCTCCCTCCCTCTCTCAGCCTCGTTAACCCTGTCGACAGTTTCTATGACGACACGCTCATCCAGGCCTCTTCATTGGATGTGGCAGATGGTAATTTGCATGCCAGACTATTTTTCTTTATCATTCTCTCTCTCTCTCTCTCTCTCTCTCTCTCTCTGTGTCTCTGTCTCTGTCTCTGTCTCTCTCGCTCTTTCTTTCTTTCTCTCTCTCTCTCTCTCTCTCTCTCTCTCTCTCTCTCTCTCTCTCTCTCTCTCTCTCTCTCTCTCTCTCTCTCTCTCTCTCTCTCTCTCTCTCTCTCTCTCTCTCTCTCTCTCTCTCTCTCTCTCTCTCTCTCTCTCTCTCTCTCTCTCTCTCTCTCTCTCTCTCTCTCTCTCTCTCTCTCTGCCAGAAGAATGGAGGATAATTCAGCTCCTGCCCGCAGATGGCATGCACGTCCTTGTCCTACAAGGTTAGGGATCCATTTAATCTGTGGAGAAGAGGAGTGAATTAAAATGAACGATGGCTCGACATTTATTGCATTCCGTTACCGGGGGGTGATGGGGGGGAGGGAGAAGCTGTCATTGGAGGGAGGGAAGCTATGGATGGAGGGGTGGAGAGAGAGGCAGAGATAGAGTAAGGAGAGTCAGAATGAGGGACAGGGAGTGAGGGAGAGAGGAATAGCTTGGGGTTACGGTGGATCAACACTTGCATGTCATATACTGTTCCCCTCTATCTAGTGGTGGTCACTGGTCCTCATTTCTATCTCGTGGTGGTCACTGGTCCTCCCCTCTATCTAGTGGTGTTCACTGGTCCTCATTTCTATCTAGTGGTGGTCACTGGTCCTCCTCTCTATCTAGTGGTGGTCACTGGTCCTCATTTCTATTTAGTGGTGGTCACTGGTCCTCATTTCTATCTAGTGGTGGTCACTGGTCCTCATTTCTATTTAGTGGTGGTCACTGGTCCTCCTCTCTATCTAGTGGTGGTCACTGGTCCTCCTCTCTATCTAGTGGTGGTCACTGGTCCTCCCCTCTATCTAGTGGTGGTCACTGGTCCTCATTTCTATTTAGTGGTGGTCACTGGTCCTCCCCTCTATCTAGTGGTGACTGGTCCTCATTTCTATTTAGTGGTGGTCACTGGTCCTCATTTCTATTTAGTGGTGGTCACTGGTCCTCATTTCTATCTAGTGGTGGTCACTCTAGTCATCCTCCCTCTATCTAGTGGTGGTCACTGGTCCTCATTTCTATCTAGTGGTGGTCACTGGTCCTCCCTCTATCTAGTGGTGGTCACTGGTCCTCCTCTCTATCTAGTGGTGGTCACTGGTCCTCCCCTCTATCTAGTGGTGGTCACTGGTCCTCCTCTCTATCTAGTGGTGGTCACTGGTTCTCCCCTCTATCTAGTGGTGGTCACTGGTCCTCCCCTCTATCTAGTGGTGGTCATTGGTCCTCCCCTCTATCTAGTGGTGGTCACTAGTCCTCCCCTCTATCTAGTGGTGGTCACAGGTCCTAGCATCTATCTATTGGTGGTCACTGGTCCTACCCTCTATCTAGTGGTGGTCACTGGTCCTCCTCTCTATCTAGTGGTGGTCACTGGTCCTCCCCTCTATCTAGTGGTGGTCACTGGTCCTCATTTCTATTTAGTGGTGGTCACTGGTCCTCCCCTCTATCTAGTGGTGACTGGTCCTCATTTCTATTTAGTGGTGGTCACTGGTCCTCATTTCTATTTAGTGGTGGTCACTGGTCCTCATTTCTATCTAGTGGTGGTCACTGGTCCTCCTTTCTATCTAGTGGTGGTCACTGGTCCTCCTTTCTATCTAGTGGTGGTCACTGGTCCTCCTCTCTATCTAGTGGTGGTCACTGGTCCTCATTTCTATTTAGTGGTGGTCACTGGTCCTCCTCTCTATCTAGTGGTGGTCACTGGTCCTCCCCTCTATCTAGTGGTGGTCACTGGTCCTCCTCTCTATTTAGTGGTGGTCACTGGTCCTCATTTCTATCTAGTGGTGGTCACTGGTCCTCCTTTCTATCTAGTGGTGGTCACTGGTCCTCCTTTCTATCTAGTGGTGGTCACTGGTCCTCCTTTCTATCTAGTGGTGGTCACTGGTCCTCCTCTCTATCTAGTGGTGGTCACTGGTCCTCCTCTCTATCTAGTGGTGGTCACTGGTCCTCCTCTCTATCTAGTGGTGGTCACTGGTCCTCCTCTCTATCTAGTGGTGGTCACTGGTCCTCCCCTCTATCTAGTGGTGGTCACTGGTCCTCCTCTCTATCTAGTGGTGGTCACTGGTTCTCCTCTCTATCTAGTGGTGGTCACTGGTCCTCCTCTCTATCTAGTGGTGGTCACTGGTCCTCCCCTCTATCTAGTGGTGGTCACTGGTCCTCCTCTCTATCTAGTGGTGGTCACTGGTCCTCCCCTCTATCTAGTGGTGGTCACTGGTCCTCCCCTCTATCTAGTGGTGGTCATTGGTCCTCCCCTCTATCTAGTGGTGGTCACTAGTCCTCCCCTCTATCTAGTGGTGGTCACAGGTCCTAGCATCTATCTATTGGTGGTCACTGGTCCTACCCTCTATCTAGTGGTGGTCACTGGTCCTCCCTCTATCTAGTGGTGGTCACTGGTCCTCCTCTATCTAGTGGTGTTCACTGGTCCTCCCTCTATCTAGTGGTGGTCACTGGTCCTCCCCTCTATCTAGTGGTGGTCACTGGTCCTCATTTCTATCTAGTGGTGGTCACTGGTCCTCCACTCTATCTAGTGGTGGTCACTGGTCCTCATTTCTATCTAGTGGTGGTCACTGGTCCTCATTTCTATCTCGTGGTGGTCACTGGTCCTCCTTTCTAGTGGTGTTCACTGGTCCTCCTCTCTATCTCATGGTGGTCACTGGTCCTCCTCTCTATCTAGTGGTGGTCACTGGTCCTCCTCTCTATCTAGTGGTGGTCACTGGTCATCTAGTGGTGGTCAGTGGTTCTCCACTCTATCTAGTGGTGGTCACTGGTCCTCCACTCTATCTAGTGGTGGTCACTGGTCCTCATTTCTATTTAGTGGTGGTCACTGGTCCTCTTTTCTATCTCGTGGTGGTCACTGGTCCTCATTTCTATCTAGTGGTGGTCACTGGTCCTCATTTCTATCGAGTGGTGGTCACTGGTCCTCCTCTCTATTTAGTGGTGGTCACTGGTCCTCATTTCTATCTCGTGGTGGTCACTGGTCCTCATTTCTATTTAGTGGTGGTCACTGGTCCTCCCCTCTATCTAGTGGTGGTCACTGGTCCTAATTTCTATTTAGTGGTGGTCACTGGTCCTCATTTCTATCTAGTGGTGGTCACTGGTCCTCCCCTCTATTTAGTGGTGGTCTCTGGTCCTCATGTCTATTTAGTGGTGGTCACTGGTCCTCCTCTCTATCTAGTGGTGGTCACTGGTCCTCATTTCTATTTAGTGGTGGTCACTGGTCCTCCCCTCTATCTAGTGGTGACTGGTCCTCATTTCTATTTAGTGGTGGTGACTGGTCCTCATTTCTATTTAGTGGTGGTCACTGGTCCTCATTTCTATTTAGTGGTGGTCACTGGTCCTCATTTCTATCTAGTGGTGGTCACTGGTCCTCCTTTCTATCTAGTGGTGGTCACTGGTCCTCATTTCTATCTAGTGGTGGTCACTGGTCCTCCTCTCTATCTAGTGGTGGTCACTGGTCCTCCCCTCTATCTAGTGGTGGTCAATGGTTCTCCACTCTATCTAGTGGTGGTCACTGGTCCTCCTCTCTATCTAGTGGTGGTCACTGGTCCTCATTTCTATTTAGTGGTAGTCACTGGTCCTCCCCTCTATCTGGTGGTGGTCACTGGTTCTCCCCTCTATCTAGTGGTGGTCACTGGTCCTCCCCTCTATCTAGTGGTGGTCACTGGTCCTCCCCTCTATCTAGTGGTGGTCACTGGTCCTCCCCTCTATCTAGTGGTGGTCACTGGTCCTAGCATCTATCTAGTGGTGGTCACTGGTCCTCCCCTCTATCTAGTGGTGGTCACTGGTCCTCCCCTCTATCTAGTGGTGGTCACTGGTCCTCCTCTCTATCTAGTGGTGGTCACTGGTCCTCCCCTCTATCTAGTGGTGGTCACTGGTCCTCCACTCTATCTAGTGGTGGTCACTGGTCCTCCACTCTATCTAGTGGTGGTCACTGGTCCTCATTTCTATTTAGTGGTGGTCACTGGTCCTCATTTCTATCTCGTGGTGGTCACTGGTCCTCCTCTCTATCTAGTGGTGGTCACTGGTTCTCCTCTCTATCTAGTGGTGGTCACTGGTCCTCATTTCTATCTAGTGGTGGTCACTGGTCCTCCTCTCTATTTAGTGGTGGTCACTGGTCCTCATTTCTATCTCGTGGTGGTCACTGGTCCTCATTTCTATCTAGTGGTGGTCACTGGTCCTCCCCTCTATCTAGTGGTGGTCACTGGTCCTCATTTCTATTTAGTGGTGGTCACTGGTCCTCCCCTCTATCTAGTGGTGGTCACTGGTTCTCTCCTCTATCTAGTGGTGGTCACTGGTCCTCCCTCTATCTAGTGGTGGTCACTGGTCCTCATTTCTATTTAGTGGTAGTCACTGGTCCTCCCTCTATCTAGTGGTGGTCACTGGTTCTCCCCTCTATCTAGTGGTGGTCACTGGTCCTCCTTTCTATTTAGTGGTGGTCACTGGTCCTCATTTCTATCTAGTGGTGGTCACTGGTCCTCCTCTCTTTAGTGGTGGTCACTGGTCCTCATGTCTATTTAGTGGTGGTCACTGGTCCTCCTCTATCTAGTGGTGGTCACTGGTCCTCATTTCTATTTAGTGGTGGTCACTGGTCCTCCTCTATCTAGTGGTGACTGTCACTGGTCCTCATTTCTATTTAGTGGTGGTCACTGGTCATTTCTATTTAGTGGTGGTCACTGGTCCTCATTTCTATCTAGTGGTGGTCACTGGTCCTCCTTTCTATCTAGTGGTGGTCACTGGTCCTCATTTCTATCTAGTGGTGGTCACTGGTCCTAGCATCTATCTAGTGGTGGTCACTGGTCCTCCTCTCTATCTAGTGGTGGTCACTGGTCCTCCCCTCTATCTAGTGGTGGTCACTGGTCCTCATTTCTATTTAGTGGTAGTCACTGGTCCTCCCCTCTATCTAGTGGTGGTCACTGGTTCTCCCCTCTATCTAGTGGTGGTCACTGGTCCTCCCCTCTATCTAGTGGTGGTCACTGGTCCTCCCCTCTATCTAGTGGTGGTCACTGGTCCTAGCATCTATCTAGTGGTGGTCACTGGTCCTCCCCTCTATCTAGTGGTGGTCACTGGTCCTCCCCTCTATCTAGTGGTGGTCACTGGTCCTCCTCTCTATCTAGTGGTGTTCACTGGTCCTCCCCTCTATCTAGTGGTGGTCACTGGTTCTCCACTCTATCTAGTTGTGGTCACTGGTCCTCCCCTCTATCTAGTGGTGGTCACTGGTCCTCCTCTCTATCTAGTGGTGGTCACTGGTCCTCCTCTCTATCTAGTGGTGTTCACTGGTCCTCCCTCTATCTAGCGGTGGTCACTGGTTCTCCACTCTATCTAGTGGTGGTCACTGGTCCTCCACTCTATCTAGTGGTGGTCACTGGTCCTCATTTCTATCTCGTGGTGGTCACTGGTCCTCATTTCTATCTAGTGGTGGTCACTGGTCCTCCCCTCTATCTAGTGGTGGTCACTGGTCCTCATTTCTATTTAGTGGTGGTCACTGGTCCTCCCCTCTATCTAGTGGTGGTCACTGGTTCTCTCCTCTATCTAGTGGTGGTCACTGGTCCTCCCCTCTATCTAGTGGTGGTCACTGGTCCTCATTTCTATTTAGTGGTAGTCACTGGTCCTCCCTCTATCTAGTGGTGGTCACTGGTTCTCCCCTCTATCTAGTGGTGGTCACTGGTCCTAATTTCTATTTAGTGGTGGTCACTGGTCCTCATTTCTATCTAGTGGTGGTCACTGGTCCTCCCCTCTATTTAGTGGTGGTCTCTGGTCCTCATGTCTATTTAGTGGTGGTCACTGGTCCTCCTCTCTATCTAGTGGTGGTCACTGGTCCTCATTTCTATTTAGTGGTGGTCACTGGTCCTCCTCTATCTAGTGGTGGTCACTGGTCCTCATTTCTATTTAGTGGTGGTGACTGGTCCTCATTTCTATTTAGTGGTGGTCACTGGTCCTCATTTCTATTTAGTGGTGGTCACTGGTCCTCATTTCTATCTAGTGGTGGTCACTGGTCCTCCTTTCTATCTAGTGGTGGTCACTGGTCCTCATTTCTATCTAGTGGTGGTCACTGGTCCTCCTCTCTATCTAGTGGTGGTCACTGGTCCTCCCCTCTATCTAGTGGTGGTCACTGGTCCTCCTCTCTATCTAGTGGTGGTCACTGGTCCTCCTCTCTATCTAGTGGTGGTCACTGGTCCTCCCCTCTATCTAGTGGTGGTCACTGGTCCTCCCCTCTATCTAGTGGTGGTCACTGGTCCTCCCCTCTATCTAGTGGTGGTCACTGGTCCTCCCCTCTATCTAGTGGTGGTCACTGGTCCTAGCATCTATCTAGTGGTGGTCACTGGTCCTCCCTCTATCTAGTGGTGGTCACTGGTCCTCCCCTCTATCTAGTGGTGGTCACTGGTCCTCCTCTCTATCTAGTGGTGTTCACTGGTCCTCCCCTCTATCTAGTGGTGGTCACTGGTTCTCCACTCTATCTAGTGGTGGTCACTGGTCCTCCCCTCTATCTAGTGGTGTTCACTGGTCCTCCTCTCTATCTAGTGGTGGTCACTGGTTCTCCTCTCTATCTAGTGGTGGTCACTGGTCCTCCTCTATCTAACGGTGGTCACTGGTTCTCCACTCTATCTAGTGGTGGTCACTGGTCCTCATTTCTATCTCGTGGTGGTCACTGGTCCTCCTCTCTATCTAGTGGTGGTCACTGGTCCCTCTCTATCTAGTGGTGGTCACTGGTCCTCATTTCTAGTGGTGGTCACTGGTCCTCCTCTCTATCTAGTGGTGGTCACTGGTCCTCATTTCTATCTAGTGGTGGTCACTGGTCCTCATTTCTATTTAGTGGTGGTCACTGGTCCTCCCTCTATCTAGTGGTGGTCACTGGTCCTCCCCTCTATCTAGTGGTGGTCACTGGTCCTCATTTCTATTTAGTGGTGGTCACTGGTCCTCCCTCTATCTAGTGGTGGTCACTGGTTCTCCCTCTATCTAGTGGTGGTCACTGGTCCTCCCCTCTATCTAGTGGTGGTCACTGGTCCTCCCCTCTATCTAGTGGTGGTCACTGGTCCTCCCTCTATCTAGTGGTGGTCACTGGTCCTCCCTCTATCTAGTGGTGGTCACTGGTCCTCATTTCTATTTAGTGGTGGTCACTGGTCCTCATTTCTATCTAGTGGTGGTCACTGGTCCTCCCCTCTATCTAGTGGTGGTCACTGGTCCTCATTTCTATCTAGTGGTGGTCACTGGTCCTCTCTGGATAAGAGCGTCTGCTCTAGTGGTGGTCACTGGTTCTCATTTTTTATTTAGTGGTGGTCACTGGTCCTCCCCTCTATCTAGTGGTGGTCACTGGTCCTCATCTATCTAGTGGTGGTCACTGGTCCTCCTCTCTATCTAGTGATGGTCACTGGTCCTCCCTCTATCTAGTGGTGGTCACTGGTCCTCCCCTCTATCTAGTGGTGGTCACTGGTTCTCTCCTCTATCTAGTGGTGGTCACTGGTCCTCCCCTCTATCTAGTGGTGGTCACTGGTCCTCCCCTCTATGTAGTGGTGGTCACTGGTCCTCCCCTCTATCTAGTGGTGGTCACTGGTCCTCCCCTCTATCTAGTGGTGGTCACTGGTCCTAGCATCTATCTAGTGGTGGTCACTGGTCCTCCCCTCTATCTAGTGGTGGTCACTGGTCCTCCACTCTATCTAGTGGTGGTCACTGGTCCTCATTTCTATAGTGGTGGTCACTGGTCCTCCCCTCTATCTAGTGGTAGTCACTGGTCCTCCCTTCTATCTTGTGGTGGTCACTGGTCCTCTCCTCTTTCTAGTGGTGGTCACTGGTCCTCCCCCTATCTTGTGGTGGTCACTGGTCCTCCCCTCTATCTTGTGGTGGTCACTGGTCCTCTCCTCTATCTAGTGGTGGTCACTGGTCCTCATCTGTCTAGTGGTGGTCACTGGTCCTCCCCTATATCTAGTGGTGGTCACTGGTCCTCTCCTCTATCTAGTGGTGGTCACTGGTCCTCATCTCTATCTAGTGGTGTTCACTGGTCCTGTCCTCTATCTAGTGGTGGTCACTGGTCCTGTCCTCTATCTAGTGGTGGTCACTGGTCCTCCCTCTATCTAGTGGTGGTCACTGGTCCTCCTCTCTATCTAGTGGTGGTCACTGGTCCTCCTCTCTATCTAGTGGTGGTCACTGGTTCTCTCCTCTATCTAGTGGTGGTCACTGGTCCTCCCCTCTATCTAGTGGTGGTCACTGGTCCTCCCTTCTATGTAGTGGTGGTCACTGGTCCTCCCCTCTATCTAGTGGTGGTCACTGGTCCTCCCCTCTATCTAGTGGTGGTCACTGGTCCTCGCATCTATCTAGTGGTGGTCACTGGTCCTCCCCTCTATCTAGTGGTGGTCACTGGTCCTCCACTCTATCTAGTGGTGGTCACTGGTCCTCATTTCTATAGTGGTGGTCACTGGTCCTCCCCTCTATCTAGTGGTAGTCACTGGTCCTCCCTTCTATCTTGTGGTGGTCACTGGTCCTCTCCTCTTTCTAGTGGTGGTCACTGGTCCTCCCCTCTATCTTGTGGTGGTCACTGGTCCTCCCTCTATCTTGTGGTGGTCACTGGTCCTCTCCTCTATCTAGTGGTGGTCACTGGTCCTAGCATCTGTCTAGTGGTGGTCACTGGTCCTCCCCTCTATATCTAGTGGTGGTCACTGGTCCTCTCCTCTATCTAGTGGTGGTCACTGGTCCTCATCTCTATCTAGTGGTGTTCACTGGTCCTGTCCTCTATCTAGTGGTGGTCACTGGTCCTCCCCTCTATCTAGTGGTGGTCACTGGTCCTCCTCTCTATCTAGTGGTGGTCACTGGTCCTCCTCTCTATCTAGTGGTGGTCACTGGTCCTCCTCTCTATCTAGTGGTGGTCACTGGTCCTCCCCTCTATCTAGTGGTGGTCACTGGTCCTCCCCTCTATCTAGTGGTGGTCACTGGTCCTCCCCTCTATCTAGTGGTGGTCACTGGTCCTCCCCTCTATCTAGTGGTGGTCACTGGTCCTCCTCTCTATCCAGTGGTGGTCACTGGTCCTCCTCTCTATCTAGTGGTGGTCACTGGTCCTCCTCTCTATCTAGTGGTGGTCACTGGTCCTCCTCTCTATCTAGTGGTGGTCACTGGTCCTCCCTCTATCTAGTGGTGGTCACTGGTCCTCCCCTCTATCTAGTGGTGGTCACTGGTCCTCCCTCTATCTAGTGGTGGTCACTGGTCCTCCCCTCTATCTAGTGGTGGTCACTGGTCCTCCTCTCTATCCAGTGGTGGTCACTGGTCCTCCTCTCTATCTAGTGGTGGTCACTGGTCCTCCCCTCTATCTAGTGGTGGTCACTGGTCCTCTCCTCTATCTAGTGGTGGTCACTGGCCCTCTCCTCTATCTCGTGGTGGTCACTGGTCCTCGTTTCTATTTAGTGGTGGTCACTGGTCCTCCCCTCTATCTAGTGCTGGTCACTGGTTCTCCTCTCTATCTAGTGGTCGTCACTGGTCCTCCCCTCTATCTAGTGGTGGTCACTGGTCATCCCCTCTATCTAGTGGTGGTCACTGGTCCTCCCCTCTATCTAGTGGTAGTCACTGGTCCTCCCCTCTATCTAGTGGTGGTCACTGGTCCTCATTTCTATCTAGTGGTGGTCACTGGTCCTCCTTTCTATCTAGTGGTGGTCACTGGTTCCATTTTTTATTTAGTGGTGGTCACTGGTCCTCCCCTCTATCTAGTGGTGGTCACTGGTCCTAGCATCTATCTAGTGGTGGTCACTGGTCCTCCCCTCTATCTAGTGGTGGTCACTGGTCTTCCCCTCTATCTAGTGGTGGTCACTGGTCCTCCTCTCTATCTAGTGGTGGTCACTGGTCCTCCCCTCTATCTAGTGGTGGTCACTGGTCCTCCCCTCTATCTAGTGGTGGTCACTGGTTCTCTCCTCTATCTAGTGGTGGTCACTGGTCCTCCCCTCTATCTAGTGGTGGTCACTGGTCCTCCCCTCTATGTAGTTGTGGTCACTGGTCCTCCCCTCTATCTAGTGGTGGTCACTGGTCCTCCCCTCTATCTAGTGGTGGTCACTGGTCCTAGCATCTATCTAGTGGTGGTCACTGGTCCTCCTCTATCTAGTGGTGGTCACTGGTCCTCCACTCTATCTAGTGGTGGTCACTGGTCCTCATTTCTATAGTGGTGGTCACTGGTCCTCCCCTCTATCTAGTGGTAGTCACTGGTCCTCCCTTCTATCTTGTGGTGGTCACTGGTCCTCTCCTCTTTCTAGTGGTGGTCACTGGTCCTCCCCTCTATCTTGTGGTGGTCACTGGTCCTCCCCTCTATCTTGTCTTGTGGTGGTCACTGGTCCTCTCCTCTATCTAGTGGTGGTCACTGGTCCTAGCATCTGTCTAGTGGTGGTCACTGGTCCTCCCCTCTATATCTAGTGGTGGTCACTGGTCCTCTCCTCTATCTAGTGGTGGTCACTGGTCCTCATCTCTATCTAGTGGTGTTCACTGGTCCTGTCCTCTATCTAGTGGTGGTCACTGGTCCTCCCCTCTATCTAGTGGTGGTCACTGGTCCTCCCCTCTATCTAGTGGTGGTCACTGGTCCTCCTCTCTATCTAGTGGTGGTCACTGGTCCTCCTCTCTATCTAGTGGTGGTCACTGGTCCTCTCCTCTATCTAGTTGTGGTCACTGGTCCTCCCCTCTATCTAGTGGGGGTCACTGGTCCTCCCTCTATCTAGTGGTGGTCACTGGTCCTCCCCTCTATCTAGTGGTGGTCACTGGTCCTCCTCTCTATCCAGTGGTGGTCACTGGTCCTCCTCTCTATCTAGTGGTGGTCACTGGTCCTCCTCTCTATCTAGTGGTGGTCACTGGTCCTCCTCTCTATCTAGTGGTGGTCACTGGTCCTCTCCTCTATCTAGTTGTGGTCACTGGTCCTCCCTCTATCTAGTGGTGGTCACTGGTCCTCCCCTCTATCTAGTGGTGGTCACTGGTCCTCCCCTCTATCTAGTGGTGGTCACTGGTCCTCCTCTCTATCCAGTGGTGGTCACTGGTCCTCCTCTCTATCTAGTGGTGGTCACTGGTCCTCCTCTATCTAGTGGTGGTCACTGGTCCTCTCCTCTATCTAGTGGTGGTCACTGGTCCTCGTTTCTATTTAGTGGTGGTCACTGGTCCTCCCTCTATCTAGTGGTGGTCACTGGTTCTCCTCTCTATCTAGTGGTGGTCACTGGTCCTCCCCTCTATCTAGTGGTGGTCACTGGTCATCCCCTCTATCTAGTGGTGGTCACTGGTCCTCCCCTCTATCTAGTGGTAGTCACTGGTCCTCCCTCTATCTTGTGGTGGTCACTGGTCCTCTCCTCTTTCTAGTCACTGGTCCTCCCCCTCTATCTAGTGGTGGTCACTGGTCCTAGCATCTGTCTAGTGGTGGTCACTGGTCCTCCCTCTATATCTAGTGGTGGTCACTGGTCCTCTCCTCTATCTAGTGGTGGTCACTGGTCCTCATCTCTATCTAGTGGTGTTCACTGGTCCTGTCCTCTATCTAGTGGTGGTCACTGGTCCTCCCCTCTATCTAGTGGTGGTCACTGGTCCTCCCATCTATCTAGTGGTGGTCACTGGTCCTCCTCTCTATCTAGTGGTGGTCACTGGTCCTCCTCTCTATCTAGTGGTGGTCACTGGTCCTCCTCTCTATCTAGTGGTGGTCACTGGTCCTCCTCTATCTAGTGGTGGTCACTGGTCCTCCCTCTATCTAGTGGTGGTCACTGTTCCTAGCATCTGTCTAGTGGTGGTCACTGGTCCTCCCTCTATCTAGTGGTGGTCCTCCCCTCTACTGGTCCCTGTCCTAGCATCTCTATAGTGTTGGTCACTGGTCCTCTCCTCTATCTAGTGGTGGTCACTGGTCCTCCCCTCTATCTAGTGGTGGTCACTGGTCCTCCCCTCTATCTAGTGGTGGTCACTATTCCTAGCATCTGTCTAGTGGTGGTCACTGGTCCTCCCCTCTATCTATTGGTGTTCACTGGTCCTCCCCTCTATCTAGTGGTGTTCACCTGTCCTAGCATCTCTATAGTGTTGGTCACTGGTCCTCCTCTCTATCTAGTGGTGGTCACTGGTCCTCCTCTCTATCTAGTGGTGGTCACTGGTCCTCCCCTCTATCTAGTGGTGGTCACTGGTCCTCCCCTCTATCTAGTGGTGGTCACTGGTCCTCCCCTCTATCTAGTGGTGGTCACTGGTCCACATTTCTATTTAGTGGTGGTCACTGGTCCTCCTCTCTATCTAGTGGTGGTCACTGGTCCTCCCCTCTATCTAGTGGTGGTCACTGGTCCTCCCCTCTATCTAGTGGTGGTCACTGGTCCTCCCCTCTATCTAGTGGTGGTCACTGGTCCTCATTTCTATTTAGTGGTGGTCACTGGTCCTCCTCTCTATCTAGTGGTGGTCACTGGTCCTCCTCTCTATCTAGTGGTGGTCACTGGTCCTCACCTCTATCTAGTGGTGGTCACTGGTCCTCCTCTCTATCTAGTGGTGGTCACTGGTTCTCCCCTCTATCTAGTGGTGGTCACTGGTCCTCCTCTCTATCTAGTGGTGGTCACTGGTCCTAGCATCTATCTAGTGGTGGTCACTGGTTCTCCTCTATCTAGTGGTGGTCACTGGTCCTCCCCTCTATCTAGTGGTGGTCACTGGTCCTAGCATCTATCTAGTGGTGGTCACTGGTCCTCCCCTCTATCTAGTGGTGGTCACTGGTCCTCCACTCTATCTAGTGGTGGTCACTGGTCCTCATTTCTATAGTGGTGGTCACTGGTCCTCCCCTCTATCTAGTGGTAGTCACTGGTCCACCCTTCTATCTTGTGGTGGTCACTGGTCCTCTCCTCTTTCTAGTGGTGGTCACTGGTCCTCCCCTCTATCTTGTGGTGGTCACTGGTCCTCCCCTCTATCTTGTGGTGGTCACTGGTCCTCTCCTCTATCTAGTGGTGGTCACTGGTCCTAGCATCTGTCTAGTGGTGGTCACTGGTCCTCCCCTATATCTAGTGGTGGTCACTGGTCCTCTCCTCTATCTAGTGGTGGTCACTGGTCCTCATCTCTATCTAGTGGTGTTCACTGGTCCTGTCCTCTATCTAGTGGTGGTCACTGGTCCTCCCTCTATCTAGTGGTGGTCACTGGTCCTCCCTCTATCTAGTGGTGGTCACTGGTCCTCCTCTCTATCTAGTGGTGGTCACTGGTCCTCCTCTCTATCTAGTGGTGGTCACTGGTCCTCTCCTCTATCTAGTTGTGGTCACTGGTCCTCCCCTCTATCTAGTGGTGGTCACTGGTCCTCCTCTCTATCTAGTGGTGGTCACTGGTCCTCCTCTCTATCTAGTGGTGGTCACTGGTCCTCTCCTCTATCTAGTTGTGGTCACTGGTCCTCCCCCTATCTAGTGGTGGTCACTGGTCATCCCTCTATCTAGTGGTGGTCACTGGTCCTCCCCTCTATCTAGTGGTAGTCACTGGTCCTCCCCTCTATCTTGTGGTGGTCACTGGTCCTCTCCTCTTATCTAGTGGTAGTCACTGGTCCTCCCCTCTATCTTGTGGTGGTCACTGGTCCTAGCATCTGTCTAGTGGTGGTCACTGGTCCTCCCCTCTATCTAGTGGTGGTCACTGGTCCTCTCCTCTATCTAGTGGTGGTCACTGGTCCTCATCTCTATCTAGTGGTGTTCACTGGTCCTGTCCTCTATCTAGTGGTGGTCACTGGTTCTCCCCTCTATCTAGTGGTGGTCACTGATCCTCCCTCTATCTAGTGGTGGTCACTGGTCCTAGCATCTATCTAGTGGTGGTCACTGGTCCTCCCCTCTATCTAGTGGTGGTCACTGGTCCTCCACTCTATCTAGTGGTGGTCACTGGTCCTCATTTCTATAGTGGTGGTCACTGGTCCTCCCCTCTATCTAGTGGTAGTCACTGGTCCTCCCTTCTATCTTGTGGTGGTCACTGGTCCTCTCCTCTTTCTAGTGGTGGTCACTGGTCCTCCCCTCTATCTTGTGGTGGTCACTGGTCCTCCCCTCTATCTTGTGGTGGTCACTGGTCCTCTCCTCTATCTAGTGGTGGTCACTGGTCCTAGCATCTGTCTAGTGGTGGTCACTGGTCCTCCCCTCTATCTAGTGGTGGTCACTGGTCCTCTCCTCTATCTAGTGGTGGTCACTGGTCCTCATCTCTATCTAGTGGTGGTCACTGGTCCTCTCCTCTATCTAGTGGTGGTCACTGGTCCTCCCCTCTATCTAGTGGTGGTCACTGGTCCTCCCCTCTATCTAGTGGTGGTCACTGGTCCTCCTCTCTATCTAGTGGTGGTCACTGGTCCTCCTCTCTATCTAGTGGTGGTCACTGGTCCTCTCCTCTATCTAGTGGTGGTCACTGGTCCTCCCCTCTATCTAGTGGTGGTCACTGGTCCTCCCCTCTATCTAGTGGTGGTCACTGGTCCTCCTCTCTATCTAGTGGTGGTCACTGGTCCTCCCCTCTATCTAGTGGTGGTCACTGGTCCTCCCCTCTATCTAGTGGTGGTCACTGGTCCTCCCCTCTATCTAGTGGTGGTCACTGGTCCTCCCCTCTATCTAGTGGTGGTCACTGGTCCTCCTCTCTATCTAGTGGTGGTCACTGGTCCTCCTCTCTATCTAGTGGTGGTCACTGGTCCTCCCCTCTATCTAGTGGTGGTCACTGGTCCTCCCCTCTATCTAGTGGTGGTCACTGGCCCTCTCCTCTATCTCGTGGTGGTCACTGGTCCTCCTTTCTATCTAGTGGTGGTCACTGGTCCTCCCCTCTATCTAGTGCTGGTCACTGGTTCTCCTCTCTATCTAGTGGTTGTCACTGGTCCTCCCTCTATCTAGTAGTGGTCACTGGTCATCCTCTCTATCCAGTGGTGGTCACTGGTCCTCCTCTCTATCTAGTGGTGGTCACTGGTCCTCCTCTCTATCTAGTGGTGGTCACTGGTCCTCCTCTCTATCTAGTGGTGGTCACTGGTCCTCTCCTCTATCTAGTTGTGGTCACTGGTCCTCCTCTCTATCTCGTGGTGGTCACTGGTCCTCCCCTCTATCTAGTGGTGGTCACTGGTCCTCCCCTCTATCTAGTGGTGGTCACTGGTCCTCCTCTCTATCCAGTGGTGGTCACTGGTCCTCCTCTCTATCTAGTGGTGGTCACTGGTCCTCCCCTCTATCTAGTGGTGGTCACTGGTCCTCTCCTCTATCTAGTGGTGGTCACTGGCCCTCTCCTCTATCTCGTGGTGGTCACTGGTCCTCGTTTCTATTTAGTGGTGGTCACTGGTCCTCCCCTCTATCTAGTGCTGGTCACTGGTTCTCCTCTCTATCTAGTGGTCGTCACTGGTCCTCCCCTCTATCTAGTGGTGGTCACTGGTCATCCCCTCTATCTAGTGGTGGTCACTGGTCCTCCCCTCTATCTAGTGGTAGTCACTGGTCCTCCCCTCTATCTTGTGGTGGTCACTGGTCCTCTCCTCTTTCTAGTGGTAGTCACTGGTCCTCCCCTCTATCTTGTGGTGGTCACTGGTCCTAGCATCTGTCTAGTGGTGGTCACTGGTCCTCCCCTCTATATCTAGTGGTGGTCACTGGTCCTCCCCTCTATCTAGTGGTGGTCACTGGTCCTCATCTCTATCTAGTGGTGTTCACTGGTCCTGTCCTCTATCTAGTGGTGGTCACTGGTCCTCCCCTCTATCTAGTGGTGGTCACTGGTCCTCCCATCTATCTAGTGGTGGTCACTGGTCCTCCTCTCTATCTAGTGGTGGTCACTGGTCCTCCTCTCTATCTAGTGGTGGTCACTGGTCCTCTCCTCTATCTAGTGGTGGTCACTGGTCCTCCCCTCTATCTAGTGGTGGTCACTGGTCCTCCCCTCTATCTAGTGGTGGTCACTGTTCCTAGCATCTGTCTAGTGGTGGTCACTGGTCCTCCCCTCTATCTATTGGTGTTCACTGGTCCTCCCCTCTATCTAGTGGTGTTCACCTGTCCTAGCATCTCTATAGTGTTGGTCACTGGTCCTCCTCTCTATCTAGTGGTGGTCACTGGTCCTCCCTCTATCTAGTGGTGGTCACTGGTCCTCCCCTCATCTAGTGGTGGTCACTGTTCCTAGCATCTGTCTAGTGGTGGTCACTGGTCCTCCTCTATCTAGTGGTGGTCACTGTTCCTAGCATCTGTCTAGTGGTGGTCACTGGTCCTCTCCTCTATCTAGTGGTGGTCACTGGTCCTCCCCTCTATCTAGTGGTGGTCACTGGTCCTCCCCTCTATCTAGTGGTGGTCACTGTTCCTAGCATCTGTCTAGTGGTGGTCACTGGTCCTCCCCTCTATCTATTGGTGTTCACTGGTCCTCCCCTATCTAGTGGTGTTCACCTGTCCTACATCTCTATAGTGTTGGTCACTGGTCCTCCTCTCTATCTAGTGGTGGTCACTGGTCCTCCTCTCTATCTAGTGGTGGTCACTGGTCCTCCCTCTATCTAGTGGTGGTCACTGGTCCTCCCTCTATCTAGTGGTGGTCACTGGTCCTCCCCTCTATCTAGTGGTGGTCACTGGTCCACATTTCTATTTAGTGGTGGTCACTGGTCCTCCTCTCTATCTAGTGGTGGTCACTGGTCCTCCCTCTATCTAGTGGTGGTCACTGGTCCTCCCCTCTATCTAGTGGTGGTCACTGGTCCTCCCCTCTATCTAGTGGTGGTCACTGGTCCTCATTTCTATTTAGTGGTGGTCACTGGTCCTCCTCTCTATCTAGTGGTGGTCACTGGTCCTCCTCTCTATCTAGTGGTGGTCACTGGTCCTCACCTCTATCTAGTGGTGGTCACTGGTCCTCCTCTCTATCTAGTGGTGGTCACTGGTTCTCCTCTATCTAGTGGTGGTCACTGGTCCTCCTCTCTATCTAGTGGTGGTCACTGGTCCTAGCATCTATCTAGTGGTGGTCACTGGTTCTCCCTCTATCTAGTGGTGGTCACTGATCCTCCCCTCTATCTAGTGGTGGTCACTGGTCCTAGCATCTATCTAGTGGTGGTCACTGGTCCTCCCTCTATCTAGTGGTGGTCACTGGTCCTCCACTCTATCTAGTGGTGGTCACTGGTCCTCATTTCTATAGTGGTGGTCACTGGTCCTCCTCTATCTAGTGGTAGTCACTGGTCCACCCTTCTATCTTGTGGTGGTCACTGGTCCTCTCCTCTTTCTAGTGGTGGTCACTGGTCCTCCCTCTATCTTGTGGTGGTCACTGGTCCCCCTCTATCTTGTGGTGGTCACTGGTCCTCTCCTCTATCTAGTGGTGGTCACTGGTCCTAGCATCTGTCTAGTGGTGGTCACTGGTCCTCCCCTCTATATCTAGTGGTGGTCACTGGTCCTCTCCTCTATCTAGTGGTGGTCACTGGTCCTCATCTCTATCTAGTGGTGTTCACTGGTCCTGTCCTCTATCTAGTGGTGGTCACTGGTCCTATCATCTGTCTAGTGGTGGTCACTGGTCCTCCCCTCTATCTAGTGGTGGTCACTGGTCCTCCTCTCTATCTAGTGGTGGTCACTGGTCCTCCTCTCTATCTAGTGGTGGTCACTGGTCCTCTCCTCTATCTAGTTGTGGTCACTGGTCCTCCCCTCTATCTAGTGGTGGTCACTGGTCCTCCCCTCTATCTAGTGGTGGTCACTGGTCCTCCCCTCTATCTAGTGGTGGTCACTGGTCCTCCTCTCTATCCAGTGGTGGTCACTGGTCCTCCTCTCTATCTAGTGGTGGTCACTGGTCCTCCTCTCTATCTAGTGGTGGTCACTGGTCCTCCTCTCTATCTAGTGGTGGTCACTGGTCCTCCCCTCTATCTAGTGGTGGTCACTGGTCCTCCCCTCTATCTAGTGGTGGTCACTGGTTCTCCCCTCTATCTAGTGGTGGTCACTGGTCCTCCCTCTATCTAGTGGTGGTCACTGGTCCTCCTCTCTATCCAGTGGTGGTCACTGGTCCTCCTCTCTATCTAGTGGTGGTCACTGGTCCTCCCCTCTATCTAGTGGTGGTCACTGGTCCTCCCCTCTATCTAGTGGTGGTCACTGGCCCTCTCCTCTATCTCGTGGTGGTCACTGGTCCTCGTTTCTATTTAGTGGTGGTCACTGGTCCTCCCCTCTATCTAGTGCTGGTCACTGGTTCTCCTCTCTATCTAGTGGTTGTCACTGGTCCTCCCTCTATCTAGTAGTGGTCACTGGTCATCCCCTCTATCTAGTGGTGGTCACTGGTCCTCCCCTATCTAGTGGTAGTCACTGGTCCTCCCCTCTATCTTGTGGTGGTCACTGGTCCTCTCCTCTTTCTAGTGGTAGTCACTGGTCCTCCCCTCTATCTTGTGGTGGTCACTGGTCCTAGCATCTGTCTAGTGGTGGTCACTGGTCCTCCCTCTATATCTAGTGGTGGTCACTGGTCCTCTCCTCTATCTAGTGGTGGTCACTGGTCCTCATCTCTATCTAGTGGTGTTCACTGGTCCTGTCCTCTATCTAGTGGTGGTCACTGGTCCTCCCCTCTATCTAGTGGTGGTCACTGGTCCTCCCCTCTATCTAGTGGTGGTCACTGGTCCTCCTCTCTATCTAGTGGTGGTCACTGGTCCTCCTCTCTATCTAGTGGTGGTCACTGGTCCTCTCCTCTATCTAGTGGTGGTCACTGGTCCTCCCCTCTATCTAGTGGTGGTCACTGGTCCTCCCCTCTATCTAGTGGTGGTCACTGTTCCTAGCATCTGTCTAGTGGTGGTCACTGGTCCTCCCCTCTATCTATTGGTGTTCACTGGTCCTCCCCTCTATCTAGTGGTGTTCACCTGTCCTAGCATCTCTCTAGTGTTGGTCACTGGTCCTCTCCTCTATCTAGTGGTGGTCACTGGTCCTCCCCTCTATCTAGTGGTGGTCACTGGTCCTCCCCTCTATCTAGTGGTGGTCACTGTTCCTAGCATCTGTCTAGTGGTGGTCACTGGTCCTCCCCTCTATCTATTGGTGTTCACTGGTCCTCCCCTCTATCTAGTGGTGTTCACCTGTCCTAGCATCTCTATAGTGTTGGTCACTGGTCCTCCTCTCTATCTAGTGGTGGTCACTGGTCCTCCTCTCTATCTAGTGGTGGTCACTGGTCCTCCCCTCTATCTAGTGGTGGTCACTGGTCCTCCCTCTATCTAGTGGTGGTCACTGGTCCTCCCCTCTATCTAGTGGTGGTCACTGGTCCACATTTCTATTTAGTGGTGGTCACTGGTCCTCCTCTCTATCTAGTGGTGGTCACTGGTCCTCCCCTCTATCTAGTGGTGGTCACTGGTCCTCCCCTCTATCTAGTGGTGGTCACTGGTCCTCCCCTCTATCTAGTGGTGGTCACTGGTCCTCATTTCTATTTAGTGGTGGTCACTGGTCCTCCTCTCTATCTAGTGGTGGTCACTGGTCCTCCTCTCTATCTAGTGGTGGTCACTGGTCCTCACCTCTATCTAGTGGTGGTCACTGGTTCTCCCTCTATCTAGTGGTGGTCACTGGTCCTCCTCTCGATCTAGTGGTGGTCACTGGTCCTAGCATCTATCTAGTGGTGGTCACTGGTTCTCCTCTATCTAGTGGTGGTCACTGATCCTCCCCTCTATCTAGTGGTGGTCACTGGTCCTCCTCTCTATCTAGTGGTGGTCACTGGTCCTAGCATCTGTCTAGTGGTGGTCACTGGCCCTCCCCTCTATATCTAGTGGTGGTCACTGGTCCTCCCCTCTATCTAGTGGTGGTCACTGGTCCTCCTCTCTATGCAGTGGTGGTCACTAGTCCTCCTCTCTATGCAGTGGTGGTCACTGGTCCTCCTCTCTATCTAGTGGTGGTCACTGGTCCTCCTCTCTATCCAGTGGTGGTCACTGGTCCTCCCCTCTATCTAGTGGTGGTCACTGGTCCTCCCCTCTATCTAGTGGTGGTCACTGGTCCTAGCATCTATCTAGTGGTGGTCACTGGTCCTCCTCTCTATCTAGTGGTGGTCACTGGTCCTCCTCTCTATCTAGTGGTTGTCACTGGTCCTCCCCTCTATCTAGTGGTGGTCACTGGTCCTCATCTATCTAGTGGTGGTCACTGGTCGTACTCTCTATCTAGTGGTGATCACTGGTCCTCCCCTCTATCTAGTGGTGGTCACTGGTCCTCATTTCTATTTAGTGGTGGTCACTGGTCCTCCCCTCTATCTAGTGGTGTTCACTGGTCCTCGCATCTATCTAGTGGTGGTCACTGGTCCTCCTCTCTATCTAGTGGTGGTCACTGGTCCTCCTCTCTATCTAGTGGTGTTCACTGGTCCTCCCCTCTATCTAGTGGTGGTCACTGGTTCTCCACTCTATCTAGTGGTGGTCACTGGTCCTCCACTCTATCTAGTGGTGGTCACTGGTCCTCATTTCTATTTAGTGGTGGTCACTGGTCCTCATTTCTATCTCGTGGTGGTCACTGGTTCTCCTCTCTATCTAGTGGTGGTCACTGGTCCTCATTTCTATCGAGTGGTGGTCACTGGTCCTCCTCTCTATTTAGTGGTGGTCACTGGTCCTCATTTCTATCTCGTGGTGGTCACTGGTCCTCGTTTCTATTTAGTGGTGGTCACTGGTCCTCCTCTCTATCTAGTGCTGGTCACTGGTTCTCCTCTCTATCTAGTGGTTGTCACTGGTCCTCCCCTCTATCTAGTGGTGGTCACTGGTCATCCCCTCTATCTAGTGGTGGTCACTGGTCCTCCCCTCTATCTAGTGGTAGTCACTGGTCCTCCCCTCTATCTTGTGGTGGTCACTGGTCCTCTCCTCTTTCTAGTGGTAGTCACTGGTCCTCCCCTCTATCTTGTGGTGGTCACTGGTCCTAGCATCTGTCTAGTGGTGGTCACTGGTCCTCCCCTCTATATCTAGTGGTGGTCACTGGTCCTCCCCTCTATCTAGTGGTGGTCACTGGTCCTCATCTCTATCTAGTGGTGTTCACTGGTCCTGTCCTCTATCTAGTGGTGGTCACTGGTCCTCCCCTCTATCTAGTGGTGGTCACTGGTCCTCCCCTCTATCTAGTGGTGGTCACTGGTCCTCCTCTCTATCTAGTGGTGGTCACTGGTCCTCCTCTCTATCTAGTGGTGGTCACTGGTCCTCTCCTCTATCTAGTGGTGGTCACTGGTCCTCCCCTCTATCTAGTGGTGGTCACTGGTCCTCCCCTCTATCTAGTGGTGTTCACCTGTCCTAGCATCTCTTTAGTGTTGGTCACTGGTCCTCTCCTCTATCTAGTGGTGGTCACTGGTCCTCCCCTCTATCTAGTGGTGGTCACTGGTCCTCCCTCTATCTAGTGGTGGTCACTGTTCCTAGCATCTGTCTAGTGGTGGTCACTGGTCCTCCCCTCTATCTAGTGGTGTTCACTGGTCCTCCCTCTATCTATTGGTGTTCACTGGTCCTCCTCTATCTAGTGGTGTTCACCTGTCCTAGCATCTCTATAGTGTTGGTCACTGGTCCTCCTCTCTATCTAGTGGTGGTCACTGGTCCTCCTCTCTATCTAGTGGTGGTCACTGGTCCTCCCCTCTATCTAGTGGTGGTCACTGGTCCTCCCTCTATCTAGTGGTGGTCACTGGTCCTCCCCTCTATCTAGTGGTGGTCACTGGTCCACATTTCTATTTAGTGGTGGTCACTGGTCCTCCTCTCTATCTAGTGGTGGTCACTGGTCCTCCCCTATCTAGTGGTGGTCACTGGTCCTCCCTCTATCTAGTGGTGGTCACTGGTCCTCCCCTCTATCTAGTGGTGGTCACTGGTCCTCATTTCTATTTAGTGGTGGTCACTGGTCCTCCTCTCTATCTAGTGGTGGTCACTGGTCCTCCTCTCTATCTAGTGGTGGTCACTGGTCCTCACCTCTATCTAGTGGTGGTCACTGGTTCTCCTCTATCTAGTGGTGGTCACTGGTCCTCCTCTCTATCTAGTGGTGGTCACTGGTCCTAGCGTCTATCTAGTGGTGGTCACTGGTTCTCCCCTCTATCTAGTGGTGGTCACTGATCCTCCCCTCTATCTAGTGGTGGTCACTGGTCCTCCTCTCTATCTAGTGGTGGTCACTGGTCCTAGCATCTGTCTAGTGGTGGTCACTGGCCCTCCCCTCTATATCTAGTGGTGGTCACTGGTCCTCCCCTCTATCTAGTGGTGGTCACTGGTCCTCCTCTCTATGCAGTGGTGGTCACTAGTCCTCCTCTCTATGCAGTGGTGGTCACTGGTCCTCCTCTCTATCTAGTGGTGGTCACTGGTCCTCCTCTCTATCCAGTGGTGGTCACTGGTCCTCCCTCTATCTAGTGGTGGTCACTGGTCCTCCCCTCTATCTAGTGGTGGTCACTGGTCCTAGCATCTATCTAGTGGTGGTCACTGGTCCTCCTCTCTATCTAGTGGTGGTCACTGGTCCTCCTCTCTATCTAGTGGTTGTCACTGGTCCTCCCCTCTATCTAGTGGTGGTCACTGGTCCTCATCTATCTAGTGGTGGTCACTGGTCGTACTCTCTATCTAGTGGTGATCACTGGTCCTCCCCTCTATCTAGTGGTGGTCACTGGTCCTCATTTCTATTTAGTGGTGGTCACTGGTCCTCCCCTCTATCTAGTGGTGTTCACTGGTCCTAGCATCTATATAGTGGTGGTCACTGGTCCTCCTCTCTATCTAGTGGTGGTCACTGGTCCTCCTCTCTATCTAGTGGTGGTCACTGGTCCTCCCCTCTATCTAGTGGTGGTCACTGGTCCTCATTTCTATTTAGTGGTGGTCACTGGTCCTCCCCTCTATCTAGTGGTGGTCACTGGTCCACATTTCTATTTAGTGGTGGTCACTGGTCCTCATTTCTATCTAGTGGTGGTCACTGGTTCTCCTCTCTATCTAGTGGTGGTCACTGGTCCTCATTTCTATCGAGTGGTGGTCACTGGTCCTCCTCTCTATTTAGTGGTGTTCACTGGTCCTCATTTCTATCTCGTGGTGGTCACTGGTCCTCATTTCTATTTAGTGGTGGTCACTGGTCCTCCCCTCTATCTAGTGGTGGTCACTGGTCCTCCCCTCTATCTAGTGGTGGTCACTGGTCCTCATTTCTATTTAGTGGTGGTCACTGGTCCTCCCCTCTATCTAGTGGTGGTCACTGGTTCTCCCCTCTATCTAGTGGTGGTCACTGGTCCTCCCCTCTATCTAGTGGTGGTCACTGGTCCTCCCCTCTATCTAGTGGTGGTCACTGGTCCTCCCCTCTATCTAGTGGTGGTCACTGGTCCTCCCCTCTATCTAGTGGTGGTCACTGGTCCTCATTTCTATTTAGTGGTGGTCACTGGTCCTCATTTCTATCTAGTGGTGGTCACTGGTCCTCCCCTCTATCTAGTGGTGGTCACTGGTCCTCATTTCTATCTAGTGGTGGTCACTGGTCCTCCTTTCTATCTAGTGGTGGTCACTGGTTCTCATTTATATTTAGTGGTGGTCACTGGTCCTCCCTCTATCTAGTGGTGGTCACTGGTCCTAGCATCTATCTAGTGGTGGTCACTGGTCCTCCCTCTATCTAGTGGTGGTCACTGGTCTTCCCTCTATCTAGTGGTGGTCACTGGTCCTCCTCTCTATCTAGTGATGGTCACTGGTCCTCCCCTCTATCTAGTGGTGGTCACTGGTCCTCCCTCTATCTAGTGGTGGTCACTGGTTCTCGCCTCTATCTAGTGGTGGTCACTGGTCCTCCCCTCTATCTAGTGGTGGTCACTGGTCCTCCTCTATGTAGTGGTGGTCACTGGTCCTCCCCTCTATCTAGTGGTGGTCACTGGTCCTCCCTCTATCTAGTGGTGGTCACTGGTCCTAGCATCTATCTAGTGGTGGTCACTGGTCCTCCCCTCTATCTAGTGGTGGTCACTGGTCCTCCACTCTATCTAGTGGTGGTCACTGGTTCTCCTCTCTATCTAGTGGTGGTCACTGGTCCTCATTTCTATCTAGTGGTGGTCACTGGTCCTCCTCTCTATTTAGTGGTGGTCACTGGTCCTCATTTCTATCTCGTGGTGGTCACTGGTCCTCATTTCTATTTAGTGGTGGTCACTGGTCCTCCCCTCTATCTAGTGGTGGTCACTGGTCCTCCCCTCTAGTGGTGGTCACTGGTCCTCATTTCTATTTAGTGGTGGTCACTGGTCCTCCCCTCTATCTAGTGGTGGTCACTGGTTCTCCCCTCTATCTAGTGGTGGTCACTGGTCCTCCCTCTATCTAGTGGTGGTCACTGGTCCTCCCCTCTATCTAGTGGTGGTCACTGGTCCTCCCCTCTATCTAGTGGTGGTCACTGGTCCTCCCCTCTATCTAGTGGTGGTCACTGGTCCTCATTTCTATTTAGTGGTGGTCACTGGTCCTCATTTCTATCTAGTGGTGGTCACTGGTCCTCCCCTCTATCTAGTGGTGGTCACTGGTCCTCATTTCTATCTAGTGGTGGTCACTGGTCCTCCTTTCTATCTAGTGGTGGTCACTGGTTCTCATTTATATTTAGTGGTGGTCACTGGTCCTCCCCTCTATCTAGTGGTGGTCACTGGTCCTAGCATCTATCTAGTGGTGGTCACTGGTCCTCCCCTCTATCTAGTGGTGGTCACTGGTCTTCCCCTCTATCTAGTGGTGGTCACTGGTCCTCCTCTCTATCTAGTGATGGTCACTGGTCCTCCCCTCTATCTAGTGGTGGTCACTGGTCCTCCCCTCTATCTAGTGGTGGTCACTGGTTCTCTCCTCTATCTAGTGGTGGTCACTGGTCCTCCCCTCTATCTAGTGGTGGTCACTGGTCCTCCCCTCTATGTAGTTGTGGTCACTGGTCCTCCCCTCTATCTAGTGGTGGTCACTGGTCCTCCCCTCTATCTAGTGGTGGTCACTGGTCCTAGCATCTATCTAGTGGTGGTCACTGGTCCTCCCCTCTATCTAGTGGTGGTCACTGGTCCTCCACTCTATCTAGTGGTGGTCACTGGTCCTCATTTCTATAGTGGTGGTCACTGGTCCTCCCCTCTATCTAGTGGTAGTCACTGGTCCTCCCTTCTATCTTGTGGTGGTCACTGGTCCTCTCCTCTTTCTAGTGGTGGTCACTGGTCCTCCCCTCTATCTTGTGGTGGTCACTGGTCCTCCCCTCTATCTTGTGGTGGTCACTGGTCCTCTCCTCTATCTAGTGGTGGTCACTGGTCCTAGCATCTGTCTAGTGGTGGTCACTGGTCCTCCCCTCTATATCTAGTGGTGGTCACTGGTCCTCTCCTCTATCTAGTGGTGGTCACTGGTCCTCATCTCTATCTAGTGGTGTTCACTGGTCCTGTCCTCTATCTAGTGGTGGTCACTGGTCCTCCCCTCTATCTAGTGGTGGTCACTGGTCCTCCCCTCTATCTAGTGGTGGTCACTGGTCCTCCTCTCTATCTAGTGGTGGTCACTGGTCCTCCTCTCTATCTAGTGGTGGTCACTGGTCCTCTCCTCTATCTAGTTGTGGTCACTGGTCCTCCCCTCTATCTAGTGGTGGTCACTGGTCCTCCCCTCTATCTAGTGGTGGTCACTGGTCCTCCCCTCTATCTAGTGGTGGTCACTGGTCCTCCTCTCTATCCAGTGGTGGTCACTGGTCCTCCTCTCTATCTAGTGGTGGTCACTGGTCCTCCTCTCTATCTAGTGGTGGTCACTGGTCCTCCTCTCTATCTAGTGGTGGTCACTGGTCCTCTCCTCTATCTAGTTGTGGTCACTGGTCCTCCCCTCTATCTAGTGGTGGTCACTGGTCCTCCCCTCTATCTAGTGGTGGTCACTGGTCCTCCCTCTATCTAGTGGTGGTCACTGGTCCTCTCCTCTATCTAGTGGTGGTCACTGGCCCTCTCCTCTATCTCGTGGTGGTCACTGGTCCTCGTTTCTATTTAGTGGTGGTCACTGGTCCTCCCCTCTATCTAGTGCTGGTCACTGGTTCTCCTCTCTATCTAGTGGTCGTCACTGGTCCTCCCTCTATCTAGTGGTGGTCACTGGTCATCCCCTCTATCTAGTGGTGGTCACTGGTCCTCCCCTCTATCTAGTGGTAGTCACTGGTCCTCCCCTCTATCTTGTGGTGGTCACTGGTCCTCCCCTCTATCTTGTCTTGTGGTGGTCACTGGTCCTCCCCTCTATCTTGTGGTGGTCACTGGTCCTAGCATCTGTCTAGTGGTGGTCACTGGTCCTCGTTTCTATTTAGTGGTGGTCACTGGTCCTCCCCTCTATCTAGTGCTGGTCACTGGTTCTCCTCTCTATCTAGTGGTGGTCACTGGTCCTCCCCTCTATCTAGTGGTGGTCACTGGTCATCCCCTCTATCTAGTGGTGGTCACTGGTCCTCCCTCTATCTAGTGGTAGTCACTGGTCCTCCCTCTATCTTGTGGTGGTCACTGGTCCTCCTCTATCTTGTCTTGTGGTGGTCACTGGTCCTCCCCTCTATCTTGTGGTGGTCACTGGTCCTAGCATCTGTCTAGTGGTGGTCACTGGTCCTCCCCTCTATATCTAGTGGTGGTCACTGGTCCTCTCCTCTATCTAGTGGTGGTCACTGGTCCTCATCTCTATCTAGTGGTGTTCACTGGTCCTGTCCTCTATCTAGTGGTGGTCACTGGTCCTCCCTCTATCTAGTGGTGGTCACTGGTCCTCCCTCTATCTAGTGGTGGTCACTGGTCCTCCTCTCTATCTAGTGGTGGTCACTGGTCCTCCTCTATCTAGTGGTGGTCACTGGTCCTCTCCTCTATCTAGTGGTGGTCACTGGTCCTCCCCTCTATCTAGTGGTGGTCACTGGTCCTCCCCTCTATCTAGTGGTGGTCACTGTTCCTAGCATCTGTCTAGTGGTGGTCACTGGTCCTCCCCTCTATCTATTGGTGTTCACTGGTTCTCCCCTCTATCTAGTGGTGTTCACCTGTCCTAGCATCTCTATAGTGTTGGTCACTGGTCCTCCTCTCTATCTAGTGGTGGTCACTGGTCCTCCTCTATCTAGTGGTGGTCACTGGTCCTCCCCTCTATCTAGTGGTGGTCACTGGTCCTCCCCTCTATCTAGTGGTGGTCACTGGTCCTCCCTCTATCTAGTGGTGGTCACTGGTCCACATTTCTATTTATTGGTGGTCACTGGTCCTCCTCTCTATCTAGTGGTGGTCACTGGTCATCCCCTCTATCTAGTGGTGGTCACTGGTCCTCCCCTCTATCTAGTGGTGGTCACTGGTCCTCCCCTCTATCTAGTGGTGGTCACTGGTCCTCATTTCTATTTAGTGGTGGTCACTGGTCCTCCTCTCTATCTAGTGGTGGTCACTGGTCCTCCTCTCTATCTAGTGGTGGTCACTGGTCCTCACCTCTATCTAGTGGTGGTCACTGGTCCTCCTCTCTATCTAGTGGTGGTCACTGGTTCTCCCCTCTATCTAGTGGTGGTCACTGGTCCTCCTCTCTATCTAGTGGTGGTCACTGGTCCTAGCGTCTATCTAGTGGTGGTCACTGGTTCTCCCCTCTATTTAGTGGTGGTCACTGGTTCTCCTCTCTATCTAGTGGTGGTCACTGGTCCTCCTCTCTATCTAGTGGTGGTCACTGGTCCTCACCTCTATCTAGTGGTGGTCACTGGTCCTCACCTATATCTAGTGGTGGTCACTGGTCCTCACCTCTATCTAGTGGTGGTCACTGGTCCTCACCTCTATCTAGTGGTGGTCACTGGTCCTCCTCTCTATCTAGTGGTGGTCACTGGTCCTCCCCTCTATCTAGTGGTGGTCACTGGTTCTCCCCTCTATCTCGTGGTGGTCACTGGTCCTCCTCTCTATCTAGTGGTGGTCACTGGTCCTAGCATCTATCTAGTGGTGGTCACTGGTTCTCCCCTCTATCTAGTGGTGGTCACTGGTCCTCCTCTCTATCTAGTGGTGGTCACTGGTCCTAGCATCTGTCTAGTGGTGGTCACTGGCCCTCCCCTCTATATCTAGTGGTGGTCACTGGTCCTCCCCTCTATTTAGTGGTGGTCACTGGTCCTCCCCTCTATCTAGTGGTGGTCACTGGTCCTCCTCTCTATGCAGTGGTTGTCACTGGTCCTCCTCTCTATCCAGTGGTGGTCACTGGTCCTCCCCTCTATCTAGTGGTGGTCACTGGTCCTCCCCTCTATCTCGTGGTGGTCACTGGTCCTCCCCTCTATCTAGTGGTGGTCACTGGTCCTCCCCTCTATCTAGCGGTGGTCACTGGTCCTAGCATCTATCTAGTGGTGGTCACTGGTCCTCCTCTCTATCTAGTGGTGGTCACTGGTCCTCCTCTCTATCTAGTGGTGGTCACTGGTCCTCACCTCTATCTAGTGGTGGTCACTGGTCCTCACCTATATCTAGTGGTGGTCACTGGTCCTCACCTCTATCTAGTGGTGGTCACTGGTCCTCACCTCTATCTAGTGGTGGTCACTGGTCCTCCTCTCTATCTAGTGGTGGTCACTGGTCCTCCCCTCTATCTAGTGGTGGTCACTGGTTCTCCCCTCTATCTCGTGGTGGTCACTGGTCCTCCTCTCTATCTAGTGGTGGTCACTGGTCCTAGCATCTATCTAGTGGTGGTCACTGGTCCTCCCCTCTATCTAGTGGTGGTCACTGGTCCTCCCCTCTATCTAGTGGTGGTCACTGGTCCTCCTCTCTATCCAGTGGTGGTCACTGGTCCTCCCCTCTATCTAGTGGTGGTCACTGGTTCTCCCCTCTATCTAGTGGTGGTCACTGGTCCTCCCCTCTATCTTGTGGTGGTCACTGGTCCTCATCTATCTAGTGGTGGTCACTGGTCGTACTCTCTATCTAGTGGTGATCACTGGTCCTCCCCTCTATCTAGTGGTGGTCACTGGTCCACATTTCTATTTAGTGGTGGTCACTGGTCCTCCCCTCTATTTAGTTGTGGTCACTGGGCCTCATTTCTATTTAGTGGTGGTCACTGGTCCTCCTCTCTATCTAGTGGTGGTCACTGGTCCTCCTCTCTATCTAGTGGTGGTCACTGGTCCTCACCTCTATCTAGTGGTGGTCACTGGTCCTAGCATCTATCTAGTGGTGGTCACTGGTTCTCCCCTCTATCTAGTGGTGGTCACTGGTCCTCCCCTCTATCTAGTGGTGGTCACTGGTCCTCCCCTCTATCTAGTGGTGGTCACTGGTCCTCTCCTCTATCTAGTGGTGGTCACTGGTCCTCCTCTCTATCTAGTGGAGGTCACTGGTCCTCCCCTCTATCTAGTGGTGGTCACTGGTTCTCCCCTCTATCTAGTGGTGGTCACTGGTCCTCCTCTCTATCTAGTGGTGGTCACTGGTCCTCCCCTCTATCTAGTGGTGGTCACTGGTCCTCCTCTCTATCTAGTGGTGGTCACTGGTACTCCTCTCTATCTAGTGGTGGTCACTGGTCCTGTCCTCTATATAGTGGTGGTCACTGGTCCTCCTCTCTATCTAGTGGTGGTCACTGGTCCTCCTCTCTATCTAGTGGTGGTCAATGGCCCTCCTCTCTATCTAGTGGTGGTCACTGGTCCTAGCATCTATCTAGTGGTGGTCACTGGTCCTAGCATCTATCTAGTGGTGGTCACTGGTCCTCCCCTCTATCTAGTGGTGGTCACTGGTCCTAGCATCTATCTAGTGGTGGTCACTGGTCCTATCATCTATCTAGTGGTGGTCACTGGTCCTCCCTCTATCTAGTGGTGGTCACTGGTCCTCCCCTCTATCTAGTGGTGGTCACTGGTCCTCCTCTCTATCCAGTGGTGGTCACTGGTCCTCCCCTCTATCTAGTGGTGGTCACTGGTTCTCCCCTCTATCTAGTGGTGGTCACTGGTCCTCCCCTCTATCTTGTGGTGGTCACTGGTCCTCCCCTCTATCTAGTGGTGTTCACTGGTCCTAGCATCTATATAGTGGTGGTCACTGGTCCTCCCCTCTATCTAGTGGTGGTCACTGGTCCTCCCCTCTATCTAGTGGTGGTCACTGGTCCTCATTTCTATTTAGTGGTGGTCACTGGTCCTCCCCTCTATCTAGTGGTGGTCACTGGTCCACATTTCTATTTAGTGGTGGTCACTGGTCCTCATTTCTATTTAGTGGTGGTCACTGGTCGTACTCTCTATCTAGTGGTGATCACTGGTCCTCCCCTCTATCTAGTGGTGGTCACTGGTCCACATTTCTATTTAGTGGTGGTCACTGGTCCTCCCCTCTATTTAGTTGTGGTCACTGGGCCTCATTTCTATTTAGTGGTGGTCACTGGTCCTCCTCTCTATCTAGTGGTGGTCACTGGTCCTCCTCTCTATCTAGTGGTGGTCACTGGTCCTCACCTCTATCTAGTGGTGGTCACTGGTCCTAGCATCTATCTAGTGGTGGTCACTGGTTCTCCCCTCTATCTAGTGGTGGTCACTGGTCCTCCCCTCTATCTAGTGGTGGTCACTGGTCCTCCCCTCTATCTAGTGGTGGTCACTGGTCCTCTCCTCTATCTAGTGGTGGTCACTGGTCCTCCTCTCTATCTAGTGGAGGTCACTGGTCCTCCCCTCTATCTAGTGGTGGTCACTGGTTCTCCCCTCTATCTAGTGGTGGTCACTGGTCCTCCTCTCTATCTAGTGGTGGTCACTGGTCCTCCCCTCTATCTAGTGGTGGTCACTGGTCCTCCTCTCTATCTAGTGGTGGTCACTGGTACTCCTCTCTATCTAGTGGTGGTCACTGGTCCTGTCCTCTATATAGTGGTGGTCACTGGTCCTCCTCTCTATCTAGTGGTGGTCACTGGTCCTCCTCTCTATCTAGTGGTGGTCAATGGCCCTCCTCTCTATCTAGTGGTGGTCACTGGTCCTAGCATCTATCTAGTGGTGGTCACTGGTCCTAGCATCTATCTAGTGGTGGTCACTGGTCCTCCCCTCTATCTAGTGGTGGTCACTGGTCCTAGCATCTATCTAGTGGTGGTCACTGGTCCTATCATCTATCTAGTGGTGGTCACTGGTCCTCCCCTCTATCTAGTGGTGGTCACTGGTCCTCCCCTCTATCTAGTGGTGGTCACTGGTCCTCCTCTCTATCCAGTGGTGGTCACTGGTCCTCCCCTCTATCTAGTGGTGGTCACTGGTTCTCCCCTCTATCTAGTGGTGGTCACTGGTCCTCCCCTCTATCTTGTGGTGGTCACTGGTCCTCCCCTCTATCTAGTGGTGTTCACTGGTCCTAGCATCTATATAGTGGTGGTCACTGGTCCTCCCCTCTATCTAGTGGTGGTCACTGGTCCTCCCCTCTATCTAGTGGTGGTCACTGGTCCTCATTTCTATTTAGTGGTGGTCACTGGTCCTCCCCTCTATCTAGTGGTGGTCACTGGTCCACATTTCTATTTAGTGGTGGTCACTGGTCCTCATTTCTATTTAGTGGTGGTCACTGGTCCTCCTCTCTATCTAGTGGTGGTCACTGGTCCTCACCTCTATCTAGTGGTGGTCACTGGTCCTCACCTCTATCTAGTGGTGGTCACTGGTCCTCACCTCTATCTAGTGGTGGTCACTGGTCCTCGCCTCTATCTAGTGGTGGTCACTGGTCCTCCCCTCTATCTAGTGGTGGTCACTGGTCCTCCTCTCTATCTAGTGGTGGTCACTGGTCCTCCCTCTATCTAGTGGTGGTCACTGGTCCTCCCTGTATCTCGTGGTGGTCACTGGTCCTCCTCTATCTAGTGGTGGTCACTGGTCCTAGCATCTATCTAGTGGTGGTCACTGGTCCTATCTATCTAGTGGTGGTCACTGGTCCTCCCCTCTATCTAGTGGTGGTCACTGGTCCTCCTCTCTATGCAGTGGTGGTCACTGGTCCTCCCCTCTATCTAGTGGTGGTCACTGGTCCTCCTCTCTATCCAGTGGTGGTCACTGGTCCTCCTCTCTATGCAGTGGTGGTCACTGGTCCTCCTCTCTATCTAGTGGTGGTCACTGGTCCTCCCCTCTATCTAGTGGTGGTCACTGGTTCTCCCCTCTATCTAGTGGTGGTCACTGGTCCTCCCCTCTATCTAGTGGTGGTCACTGGTCCTCCCCTCTATCTAGTGGTGGTCACTGGTCCTCGCATCTATCTAGTGGTGGTCACTGGTCCTCCCCTCTATCTAGTGGTGGTCACTGGTCCTCCCCTCTATCTAGTGGTGGTCACTGGTCCTCATTTCTATTTAGTGGTGGTCACTGGTCCTCCCCTCTATCTAGTGGTGGTCACTGGTCCACATTTCTATTTAGTGGTGGTCACTGGTCCTCATTTCTATTTAGTGGTGGTCACTGGTCCTCCTCTCTATCTAGTGGTGGTCACTGGTCCTCACCTCTATCTAGTGGTGGTCACTGGTCCTCACCTCTATCTAGTGGTGGTCACTGGTCCTCACCTCTATCTAGTGGTGGTCACTGGTCCTAGCATCTATCTAGTGGTGGTCACTTGTCCTCCCCTCTATCTAGTGGTGGTCACTGGTCCTCCTCTCTATCTAGTGGTGGTCACTGGTCCTCCCCTCTATCTAGTGGTGGTCACTGGTTCTCCCCTGTATCTCGTGGTGGTCACTGGTCCTCCTCTCTATCTAGTGGTGGTCACTGGTCCTAGCATCTATCTAGTTGTGGTCACTGGTTCTCCCCTCTATCTAGTGGTGGTCACTGGTCCTCCTCTCTATGCAGTGGTGGTCACTGGTCCTCCCCTCTATCTAGTGGTGGTCACTGGTCCTCCTCTCTATCCAGTGGTGGTCACTGGTCCTCCTCTCTATGCAGTGGTGGTCACTGGTCCTCCTCTCTATCTAGTGGTGGTCACTGGTCCTCCTCTCTATCCAGTGGTGGTCACTGGTCCTCCTCTCTATGCAGTGGTGGTCACTGGTCCTCCCCTCTATCTAGTGGTGGTCACTGGTCCTCCTCTCTATCCAGTGGTGGTCACTGGTCCTCCCCTCTATCTAGTGGTGGTCACTGGTCCTCCCTCTATCTCGTGGTGGTCACTGGTCCTCCCCTCTATCTAGTGGTGGTCACTGGTCCTCCTCTCTATCTAGTGGTGGTCACTGGTCCTAGCATCTATCTAGTGGTGGTCACTGGTCCTCCTCTCTATCTAGTGGTGGTCACTGGTCCTCCTCTCTATCTAGTGGTTGTCACTGGTCCTCCCCTCTATCTAGTGGTGGTCACTGGTCCTCATCTATCTAGTGGTGGTCACTGGACGTACTCTCTATCTAGTGGTGATCACTGGTCCTCCCTCTATCTAGTGGTGGTCACTGGTCCTCATTTCTATTTAGTGGTGGTCACTGGTCCTCCCCTCTATCTAGTGGTGGTCACTGGTCCACATTTCTATTTAGTGGTGGTCACTGGTCCTCCCCTCTATTTAGTTGTGGTCACTGGTCCTCATTTCTATTTAGTGGTGGTCACTTGTCCTCCTCTCTATCTAATGGTGGTCACTGGTCCTCCTCTCTATCTAGTGGTGGTCACTGGTCCTCACCTCTATCTAGTGGTGGTCACTGGTCCTAGCATCTATCTAGTGGTGGTCACTGGTTCTCCCCTCTATCTAGTGGTGGTCACTGGTCCTCCCCTCTATCTAGTGGTGGTCACTGGTCCTCCCCTCTATCTAGTGGTGGTCACTGGTCCTCCTCTCTATCTAGTGGTGGTCACTGGTCCTCCCCTCTATCTAGTGGTGGTCACTGGTCCTCCTCTCTATCTAGTGGTGGTCACTGGTCCTCCTCTCTATCTAGTGGTGGTCACTGGTCCTGTCCTCTATATAGTGGTGGTCACTGGTCCTCCTCTCTATCTCGTGGTGGTCAATGGCCTCCCCTCTATCTAGTGGTGGTCACTGGTTCTCCCCTGTATCTAGTGGTGGTCACTGGTCCTCCTCTCTATCTAGTGGTGGTCACTGGTCCTAGCATCTATCTAGTGGTGGTCACTGGTTCTCCCCTCTATCTAGTGGTGGTCACTGGTCCTCCTCTCTATGCAGTGGTGGTCACTGGTCCTCCTCTCTATCTAGTGGTGGTCACTGGTCCTCCTCTCTATCCAGTGGTGGTCACTGGTCCTCCTCTCTATGCAGTGGTGGTCACTGGTCCTCCTCTCTATCTAGTGGTGGTCACTGGTCCTCCTCTCTATCCAGTGGTGGTCACTGGTCCTCCTCTCTATGCAGTGGTGGTCACTGGTCCTCCCCTCTATCTAGTGGTGGTCACTGGTCCTCCTCTCTATCCAGTGGTGGTCACTGGTCCTCCCCTCTATCTAGTGGTGGTCACTGGTCCTCCCCTCTATCTCGTGGTGGTCACTGGTCCTCCCCTCTATCTAGTGGTGGTCACTGGTCCTCCCCTCTATCTAGTGGTGGTCACTGGTCCTAGCATCTATCTAGTGGTGGTCACTGGTCCTCCTCTCTATCTAGTGGTGGTCACTGGTCCTCCTCTCTATCTAGTGGTTGTCACTGGTCCTCCCCTCTATCTAGTGGTGGTCACTGGTCCTCATCTATCTAGTGGTGGTCACTGGACGTACTCTCTATCTAGTGGTGATCACTGGTCCTCCCCTCTATCTAGTGGTGGTCACTGGTCCTCATTTCTATTTAGTGGTGGTCACTGGTCCTCCCCTCTATCTAGTGGTGGTCACTGGTCCACATTTCTATTTAGTGGTGGTCACTGGTCCTCCCCTCTATTTAGTTGTGGTCACTGGTCCTCATTTCTATTTAGTGGTGGTCACTTGTCCTCCTCTCTATCTAATGGTGGTCACTGGTCCTCCTCTCTATCTAGTGGTGGTCACTGGTCCTCACCTCTATCTAGTGGTGGTCACTGGTCCTAGCATCTATCTAGTGGTGGTCACTGGTTCTCCCTCTATCTAGTGGTGGTCACTGGTCCTCCCCTCTATCTAGTGGTGGTCACTGGTCCTCCCCTCTATCTAGTGGTGGTCACTGGTCCTCCTCTCTATCTAGTGGTGGTCACTGGTCCTCCCCTCTATCTAGTGGTGGTCACTGGTCCTCCTCTCTATCTAGTGGTGGTCACTGGTCCTCCTCTCTATCTAGTGGTGGTCACTGGTCCTGTCCTCTATATAGTGGTGGTCACTGGTCCTCCTCTCTATCTCGTGGTGGTCAATGGCCCTCCTCTCTATCTAGTGGTGGTCACTGGTCCTAGCATCTATCTAGTGGTGGTCACTGGTCCTAGCATCTATCTAGTGGTGGTCACTGGTCCTCCCTCTATCTAGTGGTGGTCACTGGTCCTAGCATCTATCTAGTGGTGGTCACTGGTCCTATCATCTATCTAGTGGTGGTCACTGGTCCTCCCCTCTATCTAGTGGTGGTCACTGGTCATCCCCTCTATCTAGTGGTGGTCACTGGTCCTCCTCTCTATCTCGTGGTGGTCAATGGCCCTCCTCTCTATCTAGTGGTGGTCACTGGTCCTAGCATCTATATAGTGGTGGTCACTGGTCCTCCTCTCTATCTAGTGGTGGTCACTGGTCCTCCTCTCTATCCAGTAGTGGTCACTGGTCCTCCTCTCTATCTAGTGGTGGTCACTGGTCCTCCCCTCTATCTAGTGGTGGTCACTGGTTCTCCCCTCTATCTAGTGGTGGTCACTGGTCCTAGCATCTATCTAGTGGTGGTCACTGGTCCTCCTCTCTATCTAGTGGTGGTCACTGGTCCTAGCATCTGTCTAGTGGTGGTCACTGGTCCTAGCATCTGTCTAGTGGTGGTCACTGGTTCTCCCCTCTATCTAGTGGTGGTCACTGGTCCTCCCCTCTATCTAGTGGTGGTCACTGGTTCTCCCCTCTATCTAGTGGTGGTCACTGGTCCTAGCATCTATCTAGTGGTGGTCACTGGTCCTCCTCTCTATCTAGTGGTGGTCACTGGTCCTGTCCTCTATATAGTGGTGGTCACTGGTCCTCCTCTCTATCTAGTGGTGGTCACTGGTCCTCCTCTCTATCTCGTGGTGGTCAATGGCCCTCCTCTCTATCTAGTGGTGGTCACTGGTCCTAGCATCTATCTAGTGGTGGTCACTGGTCCTAGCATCTATCTAGTGGTGGTCACTGGTCCTCCCCTCTATCTAGTGGTGGTCACTGGTCCTAGCATCTATCTAGTGGTGGTCACTGGTCCTCCTCTCTATCTAGTGGTGGTCACTGGTCCTAGCATCTATCTAGTGGTGGTCACTGGTTCTCCCCTCTATCTAGTGGTGGTCACTGGTCCTCCTCTCTATGCAGTGGTGGTCACTGGTCCTCCCCTCTATCTAGTGGTGGTCACTGGTCCTCCTCTCTATCCAGTGGTGGTCACTGGTCCTCCTCTCTATGCAGTGGTGGTCACTGGTCCTCCCCTCTATCTAGTGGTGGTCACTGGTCCTCCTCTCTATCCAGTGGTGGTCACTGGTCCTCCCCTCTATGCAGTGGTGGTCACTGGTCCTCCCCTCTATCTAGTGGTGGTCACTGGTCCTCCTCTCTATCCAGTGGTGGTCACTGGTCCTCCCCTCTATCTAGTGGTGGTCACTGGTCCTCCCCTCTATCTCGTGGTGGTCACTGGTCCTCCCCTCTATCTAGTGGTGGTCACTGGTCCTCCCCTCTATCTAGTGGTGGTCACTGGTCCTCCTCTCTATCTAGTGGTGGTCACTGGTCCTCCTCTCTATCTAGTGGTTGTCACTGGTCCTCCCCTCTATCTAGTGGTGGTCACTGGTCCTCATCTATCTAGTGGTGGTCACTGGACGTACTCTCTATCTAGTGGTGATCACTGGTCCTCCCCTCTATCTAGTGGTGGTCACTGGTCCTCATTTCTATTTAGTGGTGGTCACTGGTCCTCCCCTCTATCTAGTGGTGGTCACTGGTCCACATTTCTATTTAGTGGTGGTCACTGGTCCTCCCCTCTATTTAGTTGTGGTCACTGGTCCTCATTTCTATTTAGTGGTGGTCACTTGTCCTCCTCTCTATCTAATGGTGGTCACTGGTCCTCCTCTCTATCTAGTGGTGGTCACTGGTCCTCACCTCTATCTAGTGGTGGTGACTGGTCCTAGCATCTATCTAGTGGTGGTCACTGGTTCTCCCTCTATCTAGTGGTGGTCACTGGTCCTCCCCTCTATCTAGTGGTGGTCACTGGTCCTCCCCTCTATCTAGTGGTGGTCACTGGTCCTCCTCTCTATCTAGTGGTGGTCACTGGTCCTCCCCTCTATCTAGTGGTGGTCACTGGTCCTCCTCTCTATCTAGTGGTGGTCACTGGTCCTCCTCTCTATCTAGTGGTGGTCACTGGTCCTGTCCTCTATATAGTGGTGGTCACTGGTCCTCCTTTCTATCTAGTGGTGGTCACTGGTCCTCCTCTCTATCTCGTGGTGGTCAATGGCCCTCCTCTCTATCTAGTGGTGGTCACTGGTCCTAGCATCTATCTAGTGGTGGTCACTGGTCCTAGCATCTATCTAGTGGTGGTCACTGGTCCTCCCCTCTATCTAGTGGTGGTCACTGGTCCTAGCATCTATCTAGTGGTGGTCACTGGTCCTATCATCTATCTAGTGGTGGTCACTGGTCCTCCCCTCTATCTAGTGGTGGTCACTGGTCATCCCCTCTATCTAGTGGTGGTCACTGGTCCTCCTGTCTATCTCGTGGTGGTCAATGGCCCTCCTCTCTATCTAGTGGTGGTCACTGGTCCTAGCATCTATATAGTGGTGGTCACTGGTCCTCCTCTCTATCTAGTGGTGGTCACTGGTCCTCCTCTCTATCCAGTAGTGGTCACTGGTCCTCCTCTCTATCTAGTGGTGGTCACTGGTCCTCCCCTCTATCTAGTGGTGGTCACTGGTTCTCCCTCTATCTAGTGGTGGTCACTGGTCCTAGCATCTATCTAGTGGTGGTCACTGGTCCTCCTCTCTATCTAGTGGTGGTCACTGGTCCTAGCATCTGTCTAGTGGTGGTCACTGGTCCTAGCATCTGTCTAGTGGTGGTCACTGGTTCTCCCTCTATCTAGTGGTGGTCACTGGTCCTCCCCTCTATCTAGTGGTGGTCACTGGTTCTCCCCTCTATCTAGTGGTGGTCACTGGTCCTAGCATCTATCTAGTGGTGGTCACTGGTCCTCCTCTCTATCTAGTGGTGGTCACTGGTCCTGTCCTCTATATAGTGGTGGTCACTGGTTCTCCTCTCTATCTAGTGGTGGTCACTGGTCCTCCTCTCTATCTCGTGGTGGTCAATGGCCCTCCTCTCTATCTAGTGGTGGTCACTGGTCCTAGCATCTATCTAGTGGTGGTCACTGGTCCTAGCATCTATCTAGTGGTGGTCACTGGTCCTCCCCTCTATCTAGTGGTGGTCACTGGTCCTAGCATCTATCTAGTGGTGGTCACTGGTCCTATCATCTATCTAGTGGTGGTCACTGGTCCTCCCCTCTATCTAGTGGTGGTCACTGGTCATCCCCTCTATCTAGTGGTGGTCACTGGTCCTCCCCTCTATCTAGTGGTGGTCACTGGTCCTCTCTCTATCCAGTGGTGGTCACTGGTCCTCTCCTCTATCTAGTGGTGGTCACTGGTCCTCCTCTCTATCTAGTGGTGGTCACTGGTCCTCCCATCTGTCTAGTGGTGGTCACTGGTCCTCCTCTCTATCTAGTGGTGGTCACTGGTTCTCCCCTCTATCTAGTGGTGGTCACTGGTCCTAGCATCTATCTAGTGGTGGTCACTGGTCCTCCTCTCTATCTAGTGGTGGTCACTGGTCCTAGCATCTATCTAGTGGTGGTCACTGGTCCTCCCCTCTATCTAGTGGTGGTCACTGGTCCTAGCATCTATCTAGTGGTGGTCACTGGTCCTCCCCTCTATCTAGTGGTGGTCACTGGTCCTAGCATCTATCTAGTGGTGGTCACTGGTCCTAGCATCTGTCTAGTGGTGGTCACTGGTCCTCCCCTCTATCTAGTGGTGGTCACTGGTCCTCCTCTCTATCTAGTGGTGGTCACTGGTCCTAGCATCTGTCTCGTGGTGGTCACTGGTCCTCCTCTCTATCTAGTGGTGGTCACTGGTCCTAGCATCTGTCTAGCGGTGGTCACTGGTCCTCCCCTCTATCTAGTGGTGGTCACTGGTCCTCCTCTCTATCTAGTGGTGGTCACTGGTCCTCCTCTCTATCTAGTGGTGGTCACTGGTCCTCCCATCTGTCTAGTGGTGGTCACTGGTCCTCCTCTCTATCTAGTGGTGGTCACTGGTCCTCCTCTATCTAGTGGTGGTCACTGGTCCTCCCCTCTATCTAGTGGTGGTCACTGGTCCTCCTCTCTATCTAGTGGTGGTCACTGGTCCTCCTCTCTATATAGTGGTGGTCACTGGTCCTAGCATCTGTCTAGTGGTGGTCACTGGTCCTCCTCTCTATCTAGTGGTGGTCACTGGTCCTCCCATCTGTCTAGTGGTGGTCACTAAATCCTGTCTCTACTTAGTGACTTCATTACATCTCTCCCTGATCCGCTCCGGTTCTCTATTATAATTCTAATGGTCCCTGGTCACCCGTCGTCCACTACTCTGTTATTTTTTCCATCCTGTATCGTATACATATTCATGGTTATTTGCAGGTGAGAGATCTCAGTGAGGTGCAGCTGTGTGAATCTACTAGGGAATAAATCTCGGTAAGCATGAACTGGGTTTAATAAAGCTGGAGCTTGTCCCATGTGTTTCAACGTTGACCCTTATGTTGCTCACATTCAAGAGCACAGCATTGATCCGCATAAATGGAGCTAAATATAAAATCTGAAAGCATAACAATAGCCAGAAGCCAAACTATATATAGCACGAGCCTGCGTGTACAATACTATATACAGTCTGGTTGTTTTCATAAGAAATGAGCCAATGACCTATTGGTGTGACCTTAGCATATTAAAATTTCCAAATTGAATTTGCCATAAATATCACACTAACGTTGACGAAGGACATTTAGTCAACCTTTAGTTAAACAGAATCTTCAGACCAAAGGAAGCTAAAATAATGGATCGGTTAATTAATTTTACAGCGACAAAACTGAGGATATCCTAGAACTAGCTACATGCAAATATGGGGGCGGCAGGTAGTCTAGTGGTTAGAGTGTAGAGGCGGCAGGTAGCCTAGTGGTTAGAGTGTAGAGGCGGCAGGTAGTCTAGTGGTTAGAGTGTAGAGGCGGCAGGTAGCCTAGTGGTTAGAGTGTAGAGGCGGCAGGTAGCCTAGTGGTTAGAGCCTAGTGGTTAGAGTGTAGAGGCGGCAGGTAGCCTAGTGGTTAGAGTGTGGAGGCGGCAGGTAGTCTAGTGGTTAGAGTGTAGAGGCGGCAGGTAGTCTAGTGGTTAGAGTGTAGAGGCGGCAGGTAGCCTAGTGGTTAGAGTATAGAGGTGGCAGGGTAGCCTAGTGGTTAGAGTGTAGAGGCGGCAGGTAGCCTAGTGGTTAGAGTGTAGAGGCGGCAGGTAGCCTAGTTAGAGTGTAGAGCCTAGTGGTTAGAGTGTAGAGGCGGCAGGTAGCCTAGTGGTTAGAGTGTGGAGGTGGCAGGTAGCCTAGTGGTTAGAGTGTAGAGGCGGCAGGTAGCCTAGTGGTTAGAGTGGGGGCGGCAGGTAGCCTAGTGGTTAGAGTGTAGAGGCGGCAGGTAGCCTAGTGGTTAGAGTGTAGAGGCGGCAGGTAGCCTAGTGGTTAGAGTGTAGAGGCGGCAGGTAGCCTAGTGGTTAGAGTGTAGAGGCGGCAGGTAGCCTAGTGGTTAGAGTGTAGAGGCGGCAGGTAGCCTAGTGGTTAGAGTGTGGAGGCGGCAGGTAGTCTAGTGGTTAGAGTGTAGAGGCGGCAGGTAGCCTAGTGGTTAGAGTGTAGAGGCGGCAGGTAGCCTAGTGGTTAGAGTGTAGAGGCGGCAGGTAGCCTAGTGGTTAGAGTGTAGAGGCGGCAGGTAGCCTAGTGGTTAGAGTGTAGAGGCGGCAGGTAGCCTAGTGGTTAGAGCCTAGTGGTTAGAGTGTAGAGGCGGCAGGTAGCCTAGTGGTTAGAGTGTAGAGGTGGCAGGTAGTCTAGTGGTTAGAGTGTAGAGGCGGCAGGTAGTCTAGTGGTTAGAGTGTAGAGGCGGCAGGTAGCCTAGTGGTTAGAGTGTAGAGGCGGCAGGTAGCCTAGTGGTTAGAGTGTAGAGGCGGCAGGTAGCCTAGTGGTTAGAGTGTAGAGGCGGCAGGTAGCCTAGTGGTTAGAGTGTAGAGGCGGCAGGTAGCCTAGTGGTTAGAGTGTAGAGGTGGCTGGTAGCCTAGTGGTTAGAGTGTAGAGGCGGCATGTAGCCTAGTGGTTAGAGTGTGGAGGCGGCAGGTAGCCTAGTGGTTAGAGTGTAGGGGCGGCAGGTAGTCTAGTGGTTAGAGTGTAGAGGTGGCAGGTAGCCTAGTGGTTAGAGTGTAGAGGCGGCAGGTAGTCTAGTGGTTAGAGTGTAGAGGCGGCAGGTAGTCTAGTGGTTAGAGTGTGGAGGCGGCAGGTAGTCTAGTGGTTAGAGTGTAGAGGCGGCAGGTAGCCTAGTGGTTAGAGTGTAGAGGCGGCAGGTAGCCTAGTGGTTAGAGTGTAGAGACGGCAGGTAGCCTAGTGGTTAGAGTGTAGAGGCGGCAGGTAGCCTAGTGGTTAGAGTGTAGAGGCGGCAGGTAGGCTAGTGGTTAGAGTGTAGAGGCGGCAGGTAGTCTAGTGGTGAGAGTGTAGAGGCGGCAGGTAGCCTAGTGGTTAGAGTGTAGAGGCGGCAGGTAGTCTAGTGGTGAGAGTGTAGAGGCGGCAGGTAGGCTAGTGGTTAGAGTGTAGAGGCGGCAGGTAGGCTAGTGGTTAGAGTGTAGAGGCGGCAGGTAGTCTAGTGGTTAGAGTGTAGAGGCGGCAGGTAGCCTAGTGGTTAGAGTGTAGAGGCGGCAGGTAGCCTAGTGGTTAGAGTGTAGAGGCGGCAGGTAGCCTAGTGGTTAGAGTGTAGAGGTGGCAGGTAGTCTAGTGGTTAGAGTGTAGAGGCGGCAGGTAGCCTAGTGGTTAGAGTGTAGAGGCGGCAGGTAGTCTAGTGGTTAGAGTGTAGAGGCGGCAGGTAGGCTAGTGGTTAGAGTGTAGAGGCGGCAGGTAGTCTAGTGGTTAGAGCGTTTGGACTAGTAAACGACAGGTTGCAAGATTGAATCTCTGAGCTGACAAGGTAAAAAATCTGTTGTTTTGTCCCCTGAACAAGGCAGTTAACCCACTGTTCCTCGGCCGTCATTGAAAAAAAAAAGAAAGTTATTTAACTGACATGTCTAGTTAAATAAAGGTAAATTAATTTTAAAATATGTCGAAGCATGGACTCTACAGGGTGTTCGAAAGCCTTCCACAGGGATGCTGACCCACTCTAATGCTTCCCACAGCTGTGTCAAATTGGCTGGACATCCTTTGAGTGGTGGACCATTCTTGACACACACACAGGACACTGTTGAGCGTGATAAAGACCCAGCAGCGTTGCAGTTCTTGACACAAACCGGTGCAGCTGGCACCTACTATCATACCATACTACCACCTACTATCATACCATACTACCACCTACTATCATACCATACTACCACCTACTATCATACCATACTACCACCTACTATCATACCATACTACCACCTACTATCATACCATACTACCACCTACTATCATACCATACTACCTACCTACTATCATACCATACTACCACCTACTATCATACCATACTACCACCTACTACCATACCATACTACCACCTACTATCATACTACCACCTATACTACCACCTACTACCATACCATACTACCACCTACTACCATACCATACTACCACCTACTACCATACTACATACTACCACCTACTACCATACCATACTACCACCTACTACCATACCATACTACCACCTACTACCATACCATACTACCACCTACTACATACCATACTACCACCTACTATCATACCATACTACCACCTACTATCATACCATACTACCACCTACTATCATACCATACTACCACCTACTACCATACCATACTACCACCTACTACCATACCATACTACCACCTACTACCATATACCCCGTTCAGACGGCACGTAAATCCTTTTAGTCTTCTCCATTCACCCACTGAATGGCACCGCGTACACAATCCATGTCTCCATTGTCTCAAGGCTGAAAACATCTTCAACCTCCCGATCACCTCAACACACCCTCTCGCCTTTGAAAACCTGGAATGAGTTGATGTAGTCAATTTGATTAATCGTATTAATTTGTACTTATTAACGCACGCTTGAAAAGGTATGAGATTAATGAAATTAGTACATTTTTCCCCTCCCTTTCACACTATCCCTCCAGCTGTGTGTGTGTGAGAGACAAGGAGAGAGAGAGAGAGAGGTTTTTTTTTGACTGGGGAGCCATGCAAACTAAACTACTGAAAACATTATAAAATATATAATCATGTTATTTTAGGAATCATGTTAATGATGCTGCAGAGGTCTTTTTTTCTCAGGACAACCTGGTAAAATGCACATAGAAAAAGCTAAATACTTTCCCTCCTGTAGCACCACCAAAGCCACACTTTTTACCACAAGTCTTCAACACCCCATATACCTCATCACAATCTCCATTATTGAAGACAAAATATCTCCTGTACCTCCTCTGGTCCTCCTCTCTATCTAGTGGAGGTCACTGGTCCTAGCATCTATCTAGTGGTGGTCACTGGTCTCCTGTACCTCCTCTGGCCTCCTCTCTATCTAGTGGAGGTCACTGATCTCCTGTAAGTCCTCTGGCCTCCACTGTGACAGCAAGGGTTTATGGGATGGTGCCAGTCACAGGTACCTTCTATTTCCCAGTCCACCTTCTCCTCTCTTCTCCTCTTCTCATCCTCAACTTCTCATCCTCTCTTCTCCTTCTCCTATTCTCCTTCTCCTCTCATCTCCTCCTCTCTTCTCCTCTTCTCCTCCTCTCCTCTCCACCTTCTCCTCCTCTCATCTCCTCTCCTCTCCTCTCTCTCTTCTCTTCTCTTCTCTCTTCTCCTCTCCTTCTCCTCCTCTCCCTCCTCTTCTCTTCTTCTCCTCTTCTCCTCATCCTCTTCTCTTATTCTCCTTCTCCTATTCTCCTTCCTCTCTCTTCTCTTCTCCTCTTCTCCTCCTCTCCTCTCCTCTCCTCTTCTCCTTCTCCTATTCTCCTTCTCCTCTCATCTCCTCCTCTCTTCTCCCCTTCTCCTCCTCCTCTTCTCTTCTCCTCTTCTCCTCTCCTCCTCTCCTCTCCCATTCTCATCTTCTCTCCTCTCCCAGTCTCCTCTTCTCCTTCTCCTCTCCTCCTCTCTTCTCCTCTTCTCCTCATCCTCTCCTCTTCTTCTCCAGGACAACATGTATTCTTCTCCAGGACAACGTGTATTCTTCTCCAGGACAACATGTATTCTTCTCCAGGACAACGTGTATTCTTCTCCAGGACAACATGTATTCTTCTCCAGGACAACATGTATTCTTCTCCAGGACAACGTGTATTCTTCTCCAGGACAACATGTATTCTTCTCCAGGACAACGTGTATTCTTCTCCAGGACAACGTGTATTCTTCTCCAGGACAACGTGTATTCTTCTCCAGGACAACGTGTATTCTTCTCCAGGACAACGTGTATTCTTCTCCAGGACAACGTGTATTCTTCTCCAGGACAACGTGTATTCTTCTCCGGGACAACGTGTAAATACACGCGTATATTCAGGAGGCGTCAAACGGGTCAGTGTCAGTCACTACTGGGAAAACAGCTCAGGGTTTTTGAGGTGGTCAAAAGGCCAAAGCTTAGTGTCTCCTCCTCTAAGGTAGCCTAGTGGTTAGAGCGTTGGACTAGTAACCGAAAGGTTGCAAGTTCAAACCCCCGAGCTGACAAGGTATAAATCTGTCGTTCTGCCCCTGAACAGGCAGTTAACCCACTGTTCCTAGGCTGTCATTGAAAATAAGAATTTGTTCTTAACTGACTTGCCTAGTTAAATAAAGGTGAAAATAAAAAAATATTGAATAAGTCATATATATTCAATTACCAGGTTGAGTCAAAAGACTGTTAAAAAAAAGCTTATCTCTTCAAAGAGTATCTTAAATACCCTCCCCCCAGTACGACCCCCTCACACCCCAGATCTGACTTTGTTGATAGCTACATTACATATACAGCAGTATATGGACATCCCTTCAACTTAGTGGATTTTGCTATTTTATCCAGAACCGTTACTGTCAGGTGTACAAATCTGATCTACGTACTGATCCAATGCTCTCCGCCGGTGCCAATAAGCTGCGGTTCGCTTAACTGGGAGTTGAACCCAGAGTAGAGTATTAATCTTTCTCTTTTCAGCAGTAGCCATTTACTTTTTTTAAACACTGCTTGTTTTCCCTTATGATTGTAATTTTCATTCAACTCAACAATCAGCTATTTGCTGCAGGTTCAAATTGAGTGGAACACAGCACATTTTATACCGAAGCTAATTGATTAATTAATTAATGGATCAAACTGTGGTGTAATATTTTCTGTATAGACACGAGTAATTATATAGCTAATTTAGGCACATTTTATTCTATTTACTTTAGGGGAATCTTCCCCGAGCCTATTGGACCTGCTGACCGGAACACAGCACATTTTATACCGAAGCTAATTGATTAATTAATCAATGGATCAAAGTGTGGTGTAATATTTATAATTATTAGATTTATTTCTGTATAGACACGAGTAATTATATAGCTAATTTAGGCACATTTTATTCAATTTACTTTAAGGGAATCTTCCCCGAGCCTATTGGACCTGTTGCCCATGACGACATCAATAAATCAGCCGAGTTCGAATGTGACATCAGGCTCAAACTGTCTGGCACCGTCTCTCCTCTCAGAGAGAAATGGCCACGAGGATGGCAGTTGGTCTTAAAAAGCCAGTCATCCAACACGCTAAACAGCCGTTGAATTTGAATCAGGATTGTAATGATTTTAGTATACTTTTTTTTTTTGTAGCCTACATTTATATTTTTGGTCTTGAGCTACGGTGTGGTCACTGCTTTTGACCAGAACCCAGGGCCAGTTGATCCTGGACTCAGGACGGACGAGCTGAATTCTTCACACCAACTGACCGACAGACAGACAGACAGACAGACAGTGGGGGTAATTCATTTGAGGGAAACCGAGCAGAAAAAGATATCTAGATGTCTGAATGATCAATTTCAAGGACAAGTATGTCTGAAGACAAGATTTTAAAATGTTTTTGAGGAGGAATAACTGTTCATTGTAGTTGAGGAGGAATGACTGGTCTTATTGGTTGAGGAGGAATGACTGGTCTTAGTGGTTGAGGAGGAATGACTGGTCTTAGTGGTTGAGGAGGAATGACTGGTCTTTGTGGTTGAGGAGGAATGACTGGTCTTTGTGGTTGAGGAGGAATGACTGGTCTTTGTGGTTGAGGAGGAATGACTGGTCTTAGTGGTTGAGGAGGAATGACTGGTCTTTGTGGTTGAGGAGGAATGACTGGTCTTAGTGGTTGAGGAGAAATGACTGGTTGTAGTGGTTGAGGAGGAATGACTGGTCTTAGTGGTTGAGGAGGAATGACTGGTCTTAGTGGTTGAGGAGGAATGACTGGTCTTTGTGGTTGAGGAGGAATGACTGGTCTTTGTGGTTGAGGAGGAATGACTGGTCTTAGTGGTTGAGGAGGAATGACTGGTCTTTGTGGTTGAGGAGGAATGACTGGTCTTAGTGGTTGAGGAGGAATGACTGGTCTTTGTGGTTGAGGAGGAATGACTGGTCTTTGTGGTTGAGGAGGAATGACTGGTCTTAGTGGTTGAGGAGGAATGACTGGTCTTTGTGGTTGAGGAGGAATGACTGGTCTTAGTGGTTGAGGAGGAATGACTGGTCTTTGTGGTTGAGGAGGAATGACTGGTCTTAGTGGTTGAGGAGGAATGACTGGTCTTTGTGGTTGAGGAGGAATGACTGGTCTTTGTGGTTGAGGAGGAATGACTGGTCTTTGTGGTTGAGGAGGATATATGGTTTTGGTTGAGGAGGAATTGGTCTTTGTGGTTGATGGAAGACTGGTAAAATGCATGACAGGAGACTGGTCTTTGGTTGAGGAGGAATGACTGGTACAGGACACACTGGTCTTAGTGGTTGAGGAGGAATGACTGGTCTTTGGGGTTGAGGAGGAATGACTGGTCTTAGTGGTTGAGGAGACACACACACTTAGTGGTTGAAAATGACTGGTCTTTGGGTTGACAGGAATGACTGGTCTTACTGGTTGAGGAGTCTGGACTTTGTGGTAAGCTGGTCTTTGGGTTGAGGAGGAATGACTGGTTTTCTGGTTGAGGACCCTCACATCCCATTACACACACAGGACACACTGGTCTTTGTGGTTGACACTGGTCACACAAAATGCACGCACGCACACACACACACACACACCTTTGTGGTTGAAGACCACACACAATGACTGGTCTTTGTGGTTGATACTGGTCAGCCGTCTACTCTTATTACCCTGTGTGGTTGACTGGTCTTAGTGGTTGAGGAGGAATGACTGCCTCCTGGTCTTAGTGGTTGAGTCACGGGAAGATGAAAAATGGGTCTGTGGTTGAGGAGGAATGACTGATAAAGTATCCGGATGGATGAGGTCATTGAGGAACTGGTCTTTGTGGTTGAGGAGGAATGACACTGGTCTTTGGGTTGAGGAGGAATGACTGGTCTTGGTGGTTGAGCCAGAAACACTGGTCTTACGGAACACTGACGGAACACTGGTCGCAGGAGGAATGACACTGGTCTTTGTGGTTGAGGAGGAATGACTGGTCGGAACACTACGCAACACTACGGAACACTACGGATACGGAAGACATAAAACTGGTCATACAGGAACACTTTTCTCCCTCACGCAACACTACGCAACACTCCGGAACACTAAGACAAAACTGACGATAAACTATCCGGAACACTGACGGTCACTTGAGGACACTACGGAACACTACGGAGCACAGCAACACTACGGAACACTACGGAACACTTCGGAACACTACGGAACACTACGGAACACTACAGAACACTACGGAACACTACGCAACACTACGGAACACTACGGAACACTACGGAACACTACGGAACACTACGGAACACTTCGGAACACTACGGAACACTACGGAACACTTCGCAACACTACGGAACACTACGGAACACTACGGAACACTACGGAACACTACGGAACACTACGCAACACTACGGAACACTACGGAACACTACGGAACACTACGGAACAGTTGTATCATCCTGCAATGTTCAAGGTCGGAGGTCATCTACCTTTGAACCTAAAGAGCAAGATCCCGGACTTCATCAAAGAAATTGGAAATGCAGACACTGTTATTCAAGAAACATGGTTGGTTTAGACGGAGCCACTGGTTGCCCTCTAGGTTACAGAGAGCTGGTTGTCCCATCCACCAAACTACCAGGTGTGAAACAGTGAAGAGACTCAGGCGGTATTCTAATTTGTTACAGAGCAGACCTGACTCATTCTATTAAATTAGTCAAAACAGGAACATTTTACATCTGGCTAGAAACCAATAAGGACATTATCTCAACAGAGAAAAATGTCCTCATGTGTGCTACCTATATCTCTCCACTAGAATCCCCATACTTTAACGATGACATCTTCTCCATCCTAGAGGAGGAGATCAACAATTTCCAGGCCCAGGATCCTGTACTAGTCTGTGGTGACCTAACTCTCAGAACTGGACAAGAACCTGACACCTTTAGCACGCAGGGGGACAAACACCTGCCTGTAGGTGACAGTACCCCCCCCCCCATATGCCCCCTCTAGACACAACTATGACAAAACCACCAACAAAAATAGGTCACAAATAGGTCACAACTGCTGCAGCTCTGTCGCATGGTGGGTCTGTACATAGTCAATGCTTTGAGAGGACTTCTATCGTCGGTACACCTACAGCTCAAACAGGAAGTGCCTTCTATTTGGCTGTAGTACTGTGGACTACTTTTATCACTGACCTCAACTCAAGAGTCTCTCAGAGCGTTCAGTCAGCTCACTGTCACCCTTTTGATGTTTGTATTGTATTTTGATGTTTGGAAAAATATACCCAAATGAAACTGCCTATTTCTCAGGCCCATAATCTAGAATATGCATATACTTGTCAGATTAGGATAGAACACACTCTACAGTTTCCAAAACTGTCAAAATATGGTCTGTGAGTATAACAGAACCGATATTGCAGGCGAAAACCTGAGGAAAATCCAAAGAGGAAATGCCTTCTATTTTGAAAGCTCTCTGTTCCATTGCATGCTTTCCCTCCATTTAAAGGGATAACAACCAGATTCCTTTCCCTATGGATTCCAAATGGTGTGAACAGTCTTTAGACATAGTTTCAGGCTTTTATTCTGAAAAATGAGCGAGAAAGATCACATCCCGTCAGTGGATGGCTGGGTGCCAGCAGAGTTTTGCATGCTTTACACATTTTGTGTAACTGGGAGTCTCGTGAGTGCAAACATCCGAAGATCATCAAAGGTAAGTGATTCATTTTATTGCTTTTCTGACTTTCGTGACCAATCTACTTTGCTGCTAGCTGTTTGTAATGTTTTGTCTGCTGAGAGAGATGTCCTTACATAAACGCTTGGTTTGCTTTTGCCGAAAAGCTTTTTTGAAATCAGGTGGATTAACAACAAGCTAAGCTGTGTTTTGCTATATTGCACTTGTGATTTCATGAAAATTAAATATTTTTAGTAATTTAATTTGAATTTGGCACTCTGCAATTAAGCGGATGTTGACGAAAATGATCCCGCTAACGGGATCAGTGCGCCAAGAAGTTTGTTAAAGAAGGGCACTAAATCTAAGAAAGAATTTGAGAAACCATTTGAACCAAAATCAAGAGACGTGAAACCTGAGTCTACACCAATTCACAGCCCAGAAATAAAGATGGACATCAGAAAACAGCTCAATGTGACTGAAGAATAGAATCAATTCTTAACAAACAACTAAAAAAGGAAGATGTATGAATACGCCATTCATCCGATATGTAACGTAACAAAATGTGGAAAAAGTCAAGGGGTACTTTCCGAAAAAAAATATGAAAGTAATATATTATAATATGTATCATATAAAATATAAAAGTAACAATTTCAAAGATTTTACTGAGTTACATTTCATATAAGTTAAAATCAGTGAATGCATTCATTACACCCTAATCTACGTATTTCACATGACTGGGAATACAGAGATGTATCTGTTGGTCACAGATACCTTAAAGAAAAGGTACCAGTCAGTATCTGGTGTTGATGAGAAAACCAGTCAGTACCTGGCATGGATGAGAAAACCAGTCAGTATCTGGCATGGATGAGAAAACCAGTCAGTATCTGGTGTTGATGAGAAAACCAGTCAGTATCTGGTGTGGATGAGAAAACTAGTCAGTATCTGGTGTGGATGAGAAAACCAGTCAGTATCTGGTGTGGATGAGAAAACCAGTCAGTATCTGGTGTGGATGAGAAAACCAGTCAGTATCTGGTGTGGATGAGAAAACCAGTCAGTATCTGGTGTGGATGAGAAAACCAGTCAGTATCTGGTGTGGATGAGAAAACCAGTCAGTATCTGGTGTGGATGAGAAAACCAGTCAGTATCTGGTGTGGATGAGAAAACCAGTCAGTATATGGTGTGGATGAGAAAACCAGTCAGTATCTGGTCAGTATCTGTGGATGAGAAAACCAGTCAGTATCTGGTGTGGATGAGAAAACCAGTCAGTATCTGGTGTGGATGAGAAAACCAGTCAGTATCTGGTGTGGATGAGAAAACCAGTCAGTATCCAGTCAGTATCTGGCATGGATGAGAAAACCAGTCAGTATCTGGTGTGGATGAGAAAACCAGTCAGTATCTGGTGTGGATGAGAAAACCAGTCAGTATCTGGTGTGGATGAGAAAACCAGTCAGTATCTGGTGTGGATGAGAAAACCAGTCAGTATCTGGTGTGGATGAGAAAACCAGTCAGTATCTGGTGTGGATGAGAAAACCAGTCAGTATCTGGTGTGGATGAGAAAACCAGTCAGTATCTGGCATGGATGAGAAAACCAGTCAGTATCTGGTGTGGATGAGAAAACCAGTCAGTATCTGGTGTGGATGAGAAAACCAGTCAGTATCTGGTGTGGATGAGAAAACCAGTCAGTATCTGGTGTTGATGAGAAAACCAGTCAGTATCTGGTGTGGATGAGAAAACCAGTCAGTATCTGGTGTTGATGAGAAAACCAGTCAGTATCTGGTGTTGATGTATCTGGTGTGGATGAAAACCAGTCAGATCTGGTGTGGAAAAGAAAACCAGTCAGTATCTGGTGTGGATGAGAAAACCAGTCAGTATCTGGTGTGGATGAGAAAACCAGTCAGTATCTGGTGTGATGAGAAAACCAGTCATGAGAAAACCAGTCAGTATCTGGTGTGGATGAGAAAACCAGTCAGTATCTGGTGTGATCAGTATCTGGTGTTGATGAGAAAACCAGTCAGTATCTGGTGTTGATGAGAAAACCAGTCAGTATCTGGTGTGGATGAGAAAACCAGTCAGTATCTGGTGTGGATGAGAAAACCAGTCAGTATCTGGTGTGGATGAGAAAACCAGTCAGTATCTGGTGTGGATGAGAAAACCAGTCAGTATCTGGTGTTGATGAGAAAACCAGTCAGTATCTGGTGTGGATGAGAAAACCAGTCAGTATCTGGTGTGGATGAGAAAACCAGTCAGTATCTGGTGTTGATGAGAAAACCAGTCAGTATCTGGTGTGGATGAGAAAACCAGTCAGTATCTGGTGTTGATGAGAAAACCAGTCAGTATCTGGTGTGGATGAGAAAACCAGTCAGTATCTGGTGTGGATGAGAAAACCAGTCAGTATCTGGCATGGATGAGAAAACCAGTCAGTATCTGGTGTGGATGAGAAAACCAGTCAGTATCTGGTGTTGATGAGAAAACCAGTCAGTATCTGGTGTGGATGAGAAAACCAGTCAGTATCTGGTGTGGATGAGAAAACCAGTCAGTATCTGGTGTGGATGAGAAAACCAGTCAGTATCTGGTGTGATGAGAAAACCAGTCAGTATCTGGTGTGGATGAGAAAACCAGTCAGTATCTGGTGTGGATGAGAAAACCAGTCAGTATCTGGTGTTGATGAGAAAACCAGTCAGTATCTGGTGTTGATGAGAAAACCAGTCAGTATCTGGCATGGATGAGAAAACCAGTCAGTATCTGGTGTGGATGAGAAAACCAGTCAGTATCTGGTGTTGATGAGAAAACCAGTCAGTATCTGGCATGGATGAGAAAACCAGTCAGTATCTGGTGTTGATGAGAAAACCAGTCAGTATCTGGCATGGATGAGAAAACCAGTCAGTATCTGGTGTTGATGAGAAAACCAGTCAGTATCTGGTGTGATGAGAAAACCAGTCAGTATCTGGTGTGGATGAGAAAACCAGTCAGTATCTGGTGTTGATGAGAAAACCAGTCAGTATCTGGTGTGGATGAGAAAACCAGTCAGTATCTGGTGTGGATGAGAAAACCAGTCAGTATCTGGTGTGGATGAGAAAACCAGTCAGTATCTGGTGTGGATGAGAAAACCAGTCAGTATCTGGTGTGGATGAGAAAACCAGTCAGTATCTGGTGTGGATGAGAAAACCAGTCAGTATCTGGCATGGATGAGAAAACCAGTCAGTATCTGGTGTGGATGAGAAAACCAGTCAGTATCTGGTGTGGATGAGAAAACCAGTCAGTATCTGGTGTGGATGAGAAAACCAGTCAGTATCTGGTGTGGATGAGAAAACCAGTCAGTATCTGGTGTGGATGAGAAAACCAGTCAGTATCTGGTGTGGATGAGAAAACCAGTCAGTATCTGGTGTGGATGAGAAAAACCAGTCAGTATCTGGTGTGGATGAGAAAAAACCAGTCAGTATCTGGTGTGGATCAGAAAACCAGTCAGTATCTGGTATGAGAAAACCAGTCAGTATCTGGTGTGGATGAGAAAACCAGTCAGTATCTGGTGTGGATGAGAAAACCAGTCAGTATCTGGTGTTGATGAGAAAACCAGTCAGTATCTGGTGTGGATGAGAAAACCAGTCAGTATCTGGTGTGGAAAACCAGTCAGATCTGGCATGGATGAGAAAACCAGTCAGTAAAAAACCAGTCAGTATCTGGTGTGGATGAGAAAACCAGTCAGTATCTGGTGTTGATGAGAAAACCAGTCAGTATCTGGTGTGGATGAGAAAACCAGTCAGTATCTGGCATGGATGAGAAAACCAGTCAGTATCTGGTGTGGATGAGAAAACCAGTCAGTATCTGGTGTTGATGAGAAAACCAGTCAGTATCTGGTGTTGAAAACCAGTCAGATCTGGTGTGGAAGAAACCAGTATCTGGCATGGATGAGAAAACCAGTCAGTATCTGGTGTGGATGAGAAAACCAGTCAGTATCTGGTGTGGATGAGAAAGTATCTGGTGTGGATGAGAAAACCAGTCAGTATCTGGTGTGATGAGAAAACCAGTCAGTATCTGGTGTGATGAGAAAACCAGTCAGTATCTGATGAAAACCAGTCAGTATCTGGTGTGAGATGAGAAAACCAGTCAGTATCTGGTGTGGATGAGAAAACCAGTCAGTATCTGGTGTTCAGATCTGGTGTCAGTATCTGGTGTGGATGAGAAAACCAGTCAGTATCTGGCATGGATGAGAAAACCAGTCAGTATCTGGTGTGGATGAGAAAACCAGTCAGTATCTGGTCAGTATCTGGTGTGATGAGAAAACCAGTCAGTATCTGGTGTGGATGAGAAAACCAGTCAGTATCTGGCATGGATGAGAAAACCAGTCAGTATCTGGTGTTGATGAGAAAACCAGTCAGTATCTGGCCAGTGGGCATGATGAAAAACCAGTCAGTATCTGGTGTGGATGAGAAAACCAGTCAGTATCTGGTGTGGATGAGAAAACCAGTCAGTATCTGGTGTTGATGAGAAAACCAGTCAGTATCTGATGAAAAAACCAGTCAGTATCTGGCATGGATGAGAAAACCAGTCAGTATCTGGTGTGGATGAGAAAAAACCAGTCAGTATCTGGCATGGATGAGAAAACCAGTCAGTATCTGGTGTGGATGAGAAAACCAGTCAGTATCTGGTGTGATGAGAAAACCAGTCAGTATCTGGCATGGATGATGAAAAACCAGTCAGTATCTGGTGTGATGGATGAAAAACCAGTCAGTATCTGGTGTGGATGAGAAAACCAGTCAGTATCTGGTGGATGAGAAAACCAGTCAGTATCTGGCCAGTGGATGAGAAAACCAGTCAGTATCTGGCATGGATGATGAAAAACCAGTCAGTATCTGGTGTTGATGGATGAAAAACCAGTCAGTATCTGGTGTGGATGAGAAAACCAGTCAGTATCTGGCATGGATGAGAAAACCAGTCAGTATCTGGTGTGGATGAGAAAACCAGTCAGTATCTGGTGTTGATGAGAAAACCAGTCAGTATCTGGTGTTGATGAGAAAACCAGTCAGTATCTGGTGTTGATGAGAAAACCAGTCAGTATCTGGCTGGAAAACCAGTCAGTATCTGGTGTTGATGAGAAAACCAGTCAGTATCTGGCATGGATGAGAAAACCAGTCAGTATCTGGCATGGATGAGAAAACCAGTCAGTATCTGGCATGGATGAGAAAACCAGTCAGTATCTGGCGTGGATGAGAAAACCAGTCAGTATCTGGTGTTGATGAGAAAACCAGTCAGTATCTGGCATGGATGAGAAAACCAGTCAGTATCTGGTGTGGATGAGAAAACCAGTCAGTATCTGGCGTGGATGAGAAAACCAGTCAGTATCTGGTGTGGATGAGAAAACCAGTCAGTATCTGGCATGGATGAGAAAACCAGTCAGTATCTGGTGTGGATGAGAAAACCAGTCAGTATCTGGTGTGGATGAGAAAACCAGTCAGTATCTGGTGTTGATGAGAAAACCAGTCAGTATCTGGTGTTGATGAGAAAACCAGTCAGTATCTGGTGTGGATGAGAAAACCAGTCAGTATCTGGCATGGATGAGAAAACCAGTCAGTATCTGGTATGTATCTGGTGTGGATGAAAACCAGTCAGTATCTGGTGTGGATGAGAAAACCAGTCAGTATCTGGTGTGGATGAGAAAACCAGTCAGTATCTGTATCTCAGTATCTGGTGTTGATGAGAAAACCAGTCAGTATCTGGTGTTGATGAGAAAACCAGTCAGTATCTGGTGTTGGATGAGAAAACCAGTCAGTATCTGGTGTTGTATCTGGTGTTGATGAGAAAACCAGTCAGTATCTGGTGTTGATGAGAAAACCAGTCAGTATCTGGTGTTGATGAGAAAACCAGTCAGTATCTGGTGTTGATGAGAAAACCAGTCAGTATCTGGTGTGGATGAGAAAACCAGTCAGTATCTGGTGTTGATGAGAAAACCAGTCAGTATCTGGTGTGGATGAGAAAACCAGTCAGTATCTGGTGTTGATGAGAAAACCAGTCAGTATCTGGTGTGGATGAGAAAACCAGTCAGTATCTGGCATGGATGAGAAAACCAGTCAGTATCTGGTGTGGATGAGAAAACCAGTCAGTATCTGGCATGGATGAGAAAACCAGTCAGTATCTGGTGTTGATGAGAAAACCAGTCAGTATCTGGTGTGGATGAGAAAACCAGTCAGTATCTGGCATGGATGAGAAAACCAGTCAGTATCTGGTGTTGATGAGAAAACCAGTCAGTATCTGGTGTGGATGAGAAAACCAGTCAGTATCTGGTGTGGATGAGAAAACCAGTCAGTATCTGGCATGGATGAGAAAACCAGTCAGTATCTGGTGTTGATGAGAAAACCAGTCAGTATCTGGTGTTGATGAGAAAACCAGTCAGTATCTGGTGTTGATGAGAAAACCAGTCAGTATCTGGTGTTGATGAGAAAACCAGTCAGTATCTGGTGTGGATGAGAAAACCAGTCAGTATCTGGTGTTGATGAGAAAACCAGTCAGTATCTGGTGTGGATGAGAAAACCAGTCAGTATCTGGCATGGATGAGAAAACCAGTCAGTATCTGGCATGGATGAGAAAACCAGTCAGTATCTGGCGTGGATGAGAAAACCAGTCAGTATCTGGCATGGATGAGAAAACCAGTCAGTATCTGGCATGGATGAGAAAACCAGTCAGTATCTGGCATGGATGAGAAAACCAGTCAGTATCTGGCATGGATGAGAAAACCAGTCAGTATCTGGCATGGATGAGAAAACCAGTCAGTATCTGGAAAAAACCAGTCAGTATCTGGTGTTGATGAGAAAACCAGTCAGTATCTGGTGTCAGTATCTGGCAGAAAACCAGTCAGTATCTGGCATGGATGAGAAAACCAGTCAGTATCTGGAAAACCAGTCAGTATCTGGATGAGAAAACCAGTCAGTATCTGGTGAAAAAACCAGTCAGTATCTGGTTGGAAGAAAACCAGTCAGTATCTGGTGTTGATGAGAAAACCAGTCAGTATCTGGTGTTGATGAGAAAACCAGTCAGATCTGAGAAAACCAGTCAGTATCTGGTGATGAGAAAACCAGTCAGTATCTGGCATGGATGAGAAAACCATGATGAGAAAACCAGTCAGTATCTGGAAAACCAGTCAGTATCTGGCATGTCAGTATGAGAAAAAACCAGTCAGTATCTGGTCAGTATCTGAGAAAACCAGTCAGTATCTGGTGTCAGATCTGAGAAAACCAGTCAGTATCTGGCATGGATGAGAAAACCAGTCAGTATCTGGTGTTGATGAGAAAACCAGTCAGTATCTGGTGTGGATGAGAAAACCAGTCAGTATCTGGTGTGGATGAGAAAACCAGTCAGTATCTGGTGTGGATGAGAAAACCAGTCAGTATCTGGTGTGGATGAGAAAACCAGTCAGTATCTGGTGTTGATGAGAAAACCAGTCAGTATCTGGTGTTGATGAGAAAACCAGTCAGTATCTGGCATGGATGAGAAAACCAGTCAGTATCTGGCATGGATGAGAAAACCAGTCAGTATCTGGCATGGATGAGAAAACCAGTCAGTATCTGGTGTTGATGAGAAAACCAGTCAGTATCTGGTTGATGAGAAAACTAGTCAGTATCTGGTGTTAATGAGAAAACCAGTCAGTATCTGGTGTTGATGAGAAAACCAGTCAATATCTGGTGTTGATGAGAAAACCAGTCAGTATCTGGTGTTAATGAGAAAACCAGTCAGTATCTGGTGTTGATGAGAAAACCAGTCAGTATCTGGCATGGATGAGAAAACCAGTCAGTATCTGGTGTTGATGAGAAAACCAGTCAGTATCTGGTGTTGATGAGAAAACCAGTCAGTATCTGGCATGGATGAGAAAACCAGTCAGTATCTGGTGTGGATGAGAAAACCAGTCAGTATCTGGTGTGGATGAGAAAAAACCAGTCAGTATCTGGTGTTGATGTATCTGGTGTGATGAAAAACCAGTCAGTATCTGGTGTGAGAAAACCAGTCAGATGAGAAAAAACCAGTCAGTATCTGGTGTTGATGAGAAAACCAGTCAGTATCTGGTGTTGATCAGAAAACCAGTCAGTATCTGGCGTGGATGAGAAAACCAGTCAGTATCTGGTGTTGATGAGAAAACCAGTCAGTATCTGGTGTTGATGAGAAAACCAGTCAGTATCTGGTGTTGATGAGAAAACCAGTCAGTATCTGGTGTTGATGAGAAAACCAGTCAGTATCTGGTGTTGATGAGAAAACCAGTCAGTATCTGGTGTTGATGAGAAAACCAGTCAGTATCTGGTGTTGATGAGAAAACCAGTCAGTATCTGGTGTTGATGAGAAAACTAGTCAGTATCTGGTGTTAATGAGAAAACCAGTCAGTATCTGGTGTTGATGAGAAAACCAGTCAGTATCTGGCATGGATGAGAAAACCAGTCAGTATCTGGTATGGATGAGAAAACCAGTCAGTATCTGGTGTGTATCAGAAAACCAGTCAGTATCTGGTGTGTATCAGAAAACTAGTCAGTATCTGGTATGTATCAGAAAACCAGTCAGTATCTGGCATTGATGAGAAAACCAGTCAGTATCTGGTATGTATCAGAAAACCAGTCAGTATCTGGTATGTATCAGAAAACCAGTCAGTATCTGGTATGTATCAGAAAACCAGTCAGTATCTGGTATGTATCAGAAAACCAGTCAGTATCTGGTGTGTATCAGAAAACCAGTCAGTATCTGGTATGTATCAGAAAACCAGTCAGTATCTGGTATGTATCAGAAAACCAGTCAGTATCTGGTATGTATCAGAAAACCAGTCAGTATCTGGTATGTATCAGAAAACCAGTCAGTATCTGGTATGTATCAGAAAACCAGTCAGTATCTGGTATGTATCAGAAAACCAGTCAGTATCTGGTGTGTATCAGAAAACCAGTCAGTATCTGGTATGTATCAGAAAACCAGTCAGTATCTGGTATGTATCAGAAAAGCAGTCAGTATCTGGTGTGTATCAGAAAACCAGTCAGTATTTGGTGAGACCATTGGCCTCATGCCGCGCCACACGTCTCCTTCGCATAGAGTTGATCAGGCTTTTGACTGTGGCCTGTGGAATGTTGTCCCACTCCACTTGTTGTGCGAAGTAATTGGATATTGGCGGGAACTGGAAAACACTGTTGTATACGTCGATCCAGAGCATCCCAAACATGCTCAATAGATGACGTGTCTGGTGACTATGCATGCCATGGAAATATATGCCATTTAGCAGACGCTTTTATCCAAAGCGACTTACAGTCATGTGTGCATACATTCTACGTATGGGTGGTCCCGGGAATCGAACCCACTACCCTGGTGTTACAAGCGCCGTGCTCTACCAACTGTGCTACAGAAGGACAACTGAAGAACGGGGACATTTTCAGCTTCCAGGAATTGTGTACAAATCATTGCGAAATGAGGTGATGGCGGCGGACGAACGGGCACGACAATGTGCCTCAGGGTATCTCTGTGCATTCAAATTGCCATCGATAAAATGCTATTGTGTTCGTTGTCTGTATGCTATGCCTGCCCATCAGTGGAGGCTCCTCATAGGAGGAAGGGGAGGACCATCCTCCTCAGTGAATTTCATAAATATGTAAATCCCGGGACCACCCATACGTAGAATGTATGCACACATGACTGTAAGTCGCTTTGGATAAAAGCGTCAGCTAAATGGCATTTTCTTTCTTCTTTCTAAATGGTCAAACATTTAAAAAGTTTTCCTTTTTAGATAAAAATATACTAAATATCATCACGTCACTAAATAATTGATTAAAACACACTATTTTGCAAAGAACGCCTACAGTGGCGTCAACAGCTCTCTCTGGGGTAGCACCATGGTGTAGCCGGAGGACAGCTAGTTTCATCCTCCTCTGAGTACATTGACCTCAATACAAAACTCAGGAGGCTCATGGTTCTCACCCCCTTCTATAGACTTACACAGTAACTATAACAACTTCCAGAGGACATCCTCCAGCCTATCAGAGCTCTTTCAGCATGAACTGACATGTAGTCCACCCAATCAAAGGATCAGATAATTATCTAGTACTGAAAGCATAAGCTACAGCTAGCTAGCACTGCAGTGCATAACATGTGGTGAGTAGTTGACTTCAAATAGAGAGAAAGAGAATAGTTGAACAGTTTTGAACAAATATATTTATTCCAAAATGAAGGAGAAGCAAGAGTGAAATAGAGAGATAGATTGACTTTTTCCAGTTTCACTTTCTTAGCTAGCAAATGCAGCTAGCTAGTTTAGCCTACTGAAAACCCCTGCTCAAACAAAGGGATGTTATGTTAGCTGGCTGGCTATGACTTTCCAACACAACACTGGAACTCTTCCAAGTCAAGGTAAGTTTTTTTTTTGCCTGGTCACATACAACTAACGTGTTGTGCAATAAAGTCCACAAGTGAAGAGGTGACAGGAGGAGAGCGCATAGATGCGACAAGGAATACAATGCGGCTGCTATGAAAGTGAACTGTGTTTACGTGTGATCAGTGGTGTATTCATTCTGTTGATTCTGTTCAAAAACTTTTCTTAGATGGGAACAAAACGGGGATAAACAGACCTAAATTTGGATGGATTAATGTTGGATTACTTTTGGATTAATGATTGCACCCTATATCAAATCCAATCAAATTTCGTTAGTCACATGCGCCGAACACAACAGAGCCCCTAGCCAACAATGCCGTTTTAAAAAATGCAGATTACAATAAGAAATACTACAAGTAATTAAAGAGCAGCAGTGAAATAACAATAGAGAGACCATATATATATATATTTTTTTTTTTTTACCTTTATTTAACTAGGCAAGTCAGTTAAGAGCAAATTCTTATTTTCAATGACGCCTTGGAACAGTGGGTTAACTGCCTGTTCAGGGGCAGAACGACAGATTTTTACCTTGTCAGCTTGGGGATTTGAACTTGCAACCTTATTCAGGGGGTACCGATACAGAGTCAATGTGCGGGGGTACTGGTTAGTCGAGATGGTATGTACATGTAGGTAGAGTTATTAAAGTGACTATGCATAGATGACAACGGAGAGTAGCAGTGGTGTAAAGAGGGAGTGGGGCGGTGGGGGTGGGGGGGGGGCAGCACTGCTAAATAGTCTGTGTAGCCATTTGACAAGATGTTCAGGAGCATTATGGTTTGGGGGTAGAAGCTGTTTAGAAGCCTCTTGGACATAGACTTTGCGCTCTGGTTCCACTTGCCGTGCGGTAGCAGAAAAAATAGTCTATGACTAGGGTGGCTGGAGTCTTTGACAATTTTTAGGGCTTTCCTCTGGCACAGCATGGTATAGAGGTCCTGGATGGCAGGAAGCTTGGCCCCAGTGAAGTACTGGGCCGTTCGCACTACCCTCTGTAGTGCCTTGCGGTTGGAGGCCGAGCAGTTGCCATACCAGGCAGTGATGCAACCAGTCAGGATGCTCTCGATGGTGCAGATGTAGAACCTTTTGAGGATCTGAGGACCCATGCCAAGTCTTTTCAGTTTCCTGAGGGGGAATAGGTTTTGTCGTGGCCTCTTCACGACTGTCTTGGTGTGCTTGGACCATGTTAGTTTGTTGGTGATGTGGACACCAAGGAACTTGAAGCTCTCAACCTGCTCCACTGCGGCCCCGTCGATGAGAATGGGGGCGTGCTCGGTCCTCCTTTTCCTGTAGTCCACAAACATCTCCTTTGTCTTGATCACGTTGAGGGAGAGTTTGTTATCCTGGCACCACACTGCCAAGTCTCTGACCTCCTCCCTATAGGCTGTCTCGTCATTGTCGGTGATCAGGTCTACTGATCTACTGTTGTGTCATCGGCAAATTTAGTGATGGTGTTGGAGTCATGCCTGGGCGTGCAGTCATGAGTGAACAGGGAGTACAGTAGGGGACTGAGCACGCACCCCTGAGGGGCCCCCGTGTTGAGGATCAGCGTGACTGATGTGTTTTTTCCTACCCCTACCACCTGGAGGCGGCCCGTCAGGAAGTCTAGGATCCAGTTGCAGAGGAAGGTGTTTAGTCCTAGAGTCCTTAGCTTTTTGAAGAGCTTTGAGGGCTCTATGGTGTTGAATGCTGCACTGTAGTCAATGAATAGCATTCTCACATAGGTGTTCCTTTTGTCCAGGTGGGAAAGGGCAGTGTGGAGTGCAATGGAGATTGCATCATCTGTGGATCTGTTGGGGCAGTATGCAAATTGGAGTGGGTCTAGGGTTTATGGGATGATGGTGTTGATGTGAGCCATGACCAGTCAAGGCACTTCATGGCAACAGACGTGAGTGCTACAGGTCGGCAGTCATTTAGGCAAGTTACCATAGTGTTTTTGGGCACAGGAACTATGGTGGTCTGCTTAAAACATGTCAGCGCATGCTCGGGGTACGTCTGGCCCTGCGGCCTTGTGAGTGTTGACCTGTTTTAAGGTCTTACTCACATCATCTGCGGAGAGCGTGATCACACAGTTTTCCGGAACAGCTGGTGCTCTCATGCATGTTTCTGTGTTATTTGCCTCGAAGCGAGCGTAGAAGTAGTTTAGCTCGTCTGGTAAGCTCGAGTCACTGGGCAGCTCTCGGCTGTGCTTCCCCTTGTAGTCTGTAATGGTTTGCAAGAAAACCCAGCCATATGCAGGAAAGAGTGTGCAAGGCAGTATTGAATGTCACTGTTCGCTGCTCTGGCCCCCCAATGGTGGAACAAACTCCCTCACGACGCCAGGACAGCGGAGTCAATCACCACCTTCCGGAGACACCTGAAACCCCACCTCTTTAAGGAATACCTAGGATAGGATAAGTAATCCTTCTCACCCCCCCCCCTTTAAGATTTAGATGCACTATTGCAAAGTGACTGTTCCACTGGATGTCATAAGGTGAATGCACCAATTTGTAAGTCGCTCTGGATAAGAGCGTCTGCTAAATGACTTAAATGTAAAATGTAAATGTCTGTCCATCTGTCACTCTCTGTGACCTCAAATCTCTCGACCTATTTATTGTACCCAAGACAAGGTGCACCTGTGTAATGATCATGCTGTTTAATCAGCTTCTTGATATGCCACACCTGTAATGGCAGATTTCCTCCTCTTCCTCTGAAGAGGTGACACGAGGATCGGACCAATACGCAGCGTGGTAAGTGTCCATGGTTTTAATAGGAAAACTCAACATGAACACAACATGAACACAACTACAAAAAAAACGAAAACAGTCCCGTGTGGCACAAACACTGACACAGGAAACAACCACCCACAAAACCCAACACAAAACAGGCTACCTAAATATGGTGCCGAATCAGAGACAATGACTAACACCTGCCTCTGATTGAGAACCATATCAGGCCAAACATAGAAATAGACAAACTAGACACACAACATAGAATGCCCACCCAGTTCACATCCTAACCAACACTAAAACAAGGAAAACACACAAGAACTATGGTCAGAACGTGACAACACCTGTCAGGTGGGTGGATTATTTTGGCAAAGGAGAAATGTTCACCAACAGGGATGTAAACAAATTTGTGCAACATTTGAGAGAAATAAGCTTTTTGTGCATCTGGAACCTTTCTGGGATCTTTTATTTCAGCTCATGAATCATGTTACCAACACATTACCTAAGCTGTCATTTTCTACAATGTAGAATGTTTTTTTTTTTTTAAATAAAGAAAAACCCTTGAATGTGTCCAAACTTTTGACTGGTACTGTATATATCAACAAATGATCGAGGGCACAAGAACCGTCTTCAGCACCCGGCCTCACTCTACTAGAATCTGAAGTAAAATGTCTACTGTTTGCTGATGATCTGGTGCTTCTTTCCCCATCTAAGGAGGGCCTACAGCAGCACCTAGATCTTCTGCACAGATTCTGTCAGGCCCTGACGGTGAGTCACAAATAATGGTGTTCCAAAAATGGTCCAGTTGCCAGGACCTATAGTTTTGTACTGTACACACACTGAAGACCAATAGGTTCTCCACTATACTAACCTGTCACACACTGAAGACCAATAGGTTCTCCACTATACTAACCTGTCACACACTGAAGACCAATAGGTTCTCCACTATACTAACCTGTTACACACTGAAGACCAATAGGTTCTCCACTATACTAACCTGTCACACACTGAAGACCAATAGGTTCTCCACTATACTAACCTGTCACACACTGAAGACCAATAGGTTCTCCACTATACTAACCTGTCACACACTGAAGACCAATAGGTTCTCCACTATACTAACCTGTCACACACTGAAGACCAATAGGTTCTCCACTATACTAACCTGTCACACACTGAAGACCAATAGGTTCTCCACTATACTAACCTGTCACACACTGAAGACCAATAGGTTCTCCACTATACTAACCTGTTACACACTGA
>NC_068428.1:44615033-44802533 GCF_023373465.1 Oncorhynchus keta
TACTGTATTCTACTGTATTCTACTGTACTCTATTCTACTGTACTGTATTCTACTGTATTCTACTGTACTCTATTCTACTGTACTGTATTCTACTGTATTCTACTGTACTGTATTCTACTGTATTATACTGTATTTTACTGTATTTTACTGTACTGTATTCTGCTATATTCTACTCTACTGTTCTCTACTCTACTGTACTGTATTCTACTGTACTATATGCTACTGAACTGTATTCTACTCTACTGTTCTCTACTCTACTGTATTTTACTCTACTGTACTCTACGTTACTGTACTCTACTGTACTCTACTGTAGTCTACTCTACTGTACTCTACTTTACTGTACTCTACTGTACTCTACTGTAGTCTACTCTACTGTACTCTACTTTACTGTACTCTACTGTAGTCTACTCTACTGTAGTCTACTCTACTGTACTCTACTTTACTGTACTCTACTGTACTCTACTTTACTGTACTCTACTTTACTGTACTCTACTGTACTTTACTGTACTATACTGTACTCTACTGTAGTCTACTGTACTGTACTCTACTTTACTGTACTCTACTGTACTCTACTGTACTCTACTTTACTGTACTCTACTGTACTCTACTTTACTGTACTCTACTTTACTGTACTCTACTGTACTTTACTGTACTCTACTGTACTCTACAGTAGTCTACTCTACTCTACTCTACTTTACTGTACTCTACTTTACTGTACTCTACTGTACTTTACTGTACTCTACTGTAGTCTACTGTACTCTACTTTACTGTACTCTACTTTACTGTACTCTACTGTACTTTACTGTACTCTACTGTAGTCTACTCTACTGTACTCTACTTTACTGTACTCTACTGTACTTTACTTTACTCTACTGTACTCTACTTTACTGTACTCTACTGTACTCTACTTTACTATACTCTACTACACTCTACACACAAAGAAGCCTTCGCCATCATAACATTATAGTATTATGTAGTATTTCAACAATGATTTAAACAACACCCACAACCCCTTTCTCCTTGTTCTCTGCTATTTGTCTGTTGATTCTGGACGACCACGCTCAGGACTGGGTGTTATAAACCACCATCTTGTGTCTGTCGGCCATCGGGAGTCATGGGGTGAAGGCTGTCCAATCGGTCCAATCTGCATCGTGGTCCGGGTGGAGGTCGGATCTGATCTGCTGAGCTAGGCACTTCATGGACCAGAGGACAGAGAGACATTGAATATATACATGATTATAAACTGGGTGGTTCGAGCCCTGAATGCTGATTGGATGTAAGACATGGTGTATCAGACCGTATACCACGGGTATGACAAAACATGTATTTTTACTGCTCTAATTACGTTGGTAACCAGTTTATACTAACAATAAGGCACCTCGGGGGGTTTGTGATATATGGCCAATATACCACGGCTAAGGGCTGTATCCAGGCACTCCACGTTGTGTCATACTTAATAATAGCGCTTAGCCGTTGTATATTGGCCATATACAGTGCTTTCGGGAAGTACTTAGACCCCTTGACTTTTTCAACATATTGTTACGTTACAGCCATTTATTCAAAAATAAATGCAATAGTTTATTTTCCTCATAAAGCTACACACAACACCCCATAATGACATCACAATACCCCATAATGACATCACAATACCCCATAATGACATAGCAAAAACAGGTTTTTAGAAATTTTTGCTAATTTATTAAAAACTGAAATATCACATTTACATAAGTATTCAGACCCTTTAGTCAGTACTTTGTTGACGAACCTTTGACAGCGATTACAGCCTCGAGTCTTCTTGGGTATGGCACTACAAGCCTGGCACGCCTGTATTTGGGGAGTTTCTCCCATTCTTCTCTGCAGATCCTCTCAAGTTCTGTCAGGTTGGATGGGGAGTGTTGCTTCGCAGCTAATTTCAGGTCTCTACAAAGATGCTCGATCGGGTTCAAGTCTGAGCTCTGGCTGGGACACTCAAGGATATTCAGAGACCTGAAGCCACTCCTGCGTTGTCTTGGCTGTATCTTTAGGGTCATTGTCCTTCACCCCAGCCTGAGGTCCTGAGCGCTCTGGAGCAGGTTTTCATCAAGGATCTCTCTGTAAATTTCTCTGTTAATCTTTGTCTCGATCCTGACTAGTCTTCCAGTCCCTGCCACTGAAAAACATCCCCACAGCATGATGCCGCCACCACCATGCTTCACCGTAGGAAAGAGTTCAATCTTGGTTTCATCAGACCAGAGAATCTTGTTTCTCATGTTCTGAGAATCTTTAGGTGCTTTTTGGCAAACTCCAAGATAGACTACAGATAGATGCTATACTATACAGATAGATGCTATACTATACAGATAGATGCTATACTACTATACAGATAGATGCTATACTACTATACAGATAGATGCTGTACTACTATACAGATAGATGCTATACTACTATACAGATAGATGCTATACTACTATACAGATAGATGCTATACAGATAGATGCTATACTACTATACATATAGATGCTATACTACTATACAGATAGATGCTATACTATACAGATAGATGCTATACTACTATACAGATAGATGCTATACTACTATACAGATATATGCTATACTATTATACAGATAGATGCTATACTATACAGATAGATGCTATACTACTATACAGATAGATGCTATACTACTATACGGATAGATGCTATACTACTATACAGATAGATGCTATACTATACAGATAGATGCTACACTATACAGATAGATGCTATACTACTATACAGATAGATGCTATACTATACAGATAGATGCTATACTATACAGATAGATGCTATACTATACAGATAGATGCTATACTACTATACAGATAGATGCTATACTATACAGATGGATGCTATACTACTATAGAGATAGATACTATACTATACAGATAGATGCTATACTATACAGATAGATGCTATACTACTATACAGATAGATGCTATACTACTATACAGATAGATGCTATACTATACAGATAGATGCTATACTACTATACAGATAGATGCTATACTATTATACAGATAGATGCTATACTATACAGATAGATGCTATACTACTATACAGATAGATGCTATACTACTATACGGATAGATGCTATACTACTATACAGATAGATGCTATACTATACAGATAGATGCTACACTATACAGATAGATGCTATACTACTATACAGATAGATGCTATACTATACAGATAGATGCTATACTATACAGATAGATGCTATACTACTATACAGCTAGATGCTATACTATACCGATAGATGCTATTCTACTATACAGATAGATGCTATACTACTATACAGATAGATGCTATACTACTATACAGATAGATGCTATACTATACAGATAGATGCTATACTATACAGATAGATGCTATACTATACAGATAGATGCTATACTACTATACAGATAGATGCTATACTACTATACAGATAGATGCTATACTATACAGATGGATGCTATACTACTATAGAGATAGATACTATACTATACAGATAGATGCTATACTATACAGATAGATGCTATACTACTATACAGAGAGATGCTATACTACTATACAGATAGATGCTATACTACTATACAGATAGATGCTATACTATACAGATAGATGCTATACTACTATACAGATAGATGCTATACTACTATACAGAGAGATGCTATACTACTATACAGATAGATGCTATACTACTATACAGATAGATGCTATACTACTATACAGATAGATGCTATACTATACAGATAGATGCTATACTACTATACAGATAGATGCTATACTATACAGATAGATGCTATACTATACAGATAGATGCTATACTATACAGATAGATGCTATACTACTATAGAGATAGATACTATACTATACAGATAGATGCTATACTATACAGATCTCTCTCTCTCTCTGTCTCTCTCTCACTCTCTCTCTCTCTCTCTCTCTCTCTCTCTCTCTCTCTCTCTCTCTCTCTCTCTCTGTCTCTCTCTGTCTCTCTCTCTCTGTCTCTGATCTCTCTCTCTCTATCTCTCTCTCTCTCTCTCTCTCTCTCTCTCTCTCTCTCTCTCTCTCTCTCTCTCTCTGTCTCTCAATTCAATTCAATTCAAGGGCTTTATTGGCATGGGAAACATGTGTTAACATTGCCAAAGCAAGTGAGGTAGACAACATACAAAGTGAATATATAAGGTGAAAAACAACAAAAATGAACAGTAAACATTACAGGTACAGAAGTTTCAAAACAGTAAAGACATTACAAATGTCATATTATATATATATATATATATATATATATACAATGTACAAATAGTTAAAGGACACAAGATAAAATAAATAAGCATAAATATGGGTTGTATTTACAATGGTGTTTGTTCTTCACTGGTTGCCCTTTTCTCGTGGCAACAGGTCACAAATCTTGCTGCTGTGATGGCACACTGTGGAATTTCACCCAGTAGATATGGGAGTTTTTCAAAATTGGATTTGTTTTCGAATTCTTTGTGGATCTGTGTGATCTGGGGAAATATGTATCTCTAATATGGTCATACATTGGGCAGGAGGTTAGGAAGTGCAGCTCAGTTTCCACCTCATTTTGTGGGCAGTGAGCACATAGCCTGTCTTCTCTTGAGAGCCATGTCTGCCTACGGCGGCCTTTCTCAATAGCAAGGCTATGCTCACTGAGTCTGTACATAGTCAAAGCTTTCCTTAATTTTGGGTCAGTCACAGTGGTCAGGTATTCTGCCGCTGTGTACTCTCTGTGTAGGGCCAAATAGCATTCTAGTTTGCTCTGTTTTTTTGTTAATTCTTTCCAATGTGTTAAGTAATTATCTTTTGTTTTCTCATGATTTGGTTGGGTCTAATTGTGCTGTTGTCCTGGGGCTATGTAGGGTGTGTTTGTGTTTGTGAACAGAGCCCCAGGACCAGCTTGCTTAGGGACTCTTCTCCAGGTTCATCTCTCTGTAGGTGATGGCTTTGTTATGGAAGGTTTGTGAATCGCTTCCTTTTAGGTGGTTGTAGAATTTAATGGCTCTTTTCTGGATTTTGATAATTAGTGGGTATCGGCCTAATTCTGCTCTGCATGCATTATTTGGTGTTTTACGTTGTACACGGAGGATATTTTTGCAGAATTCTGCGTGCAGAGTCTCAATTTGGTGTTTGTCCCATTTTGTGAAGTCTTGGTTGGTGAGCGGACCCCAGACCTCACAACCATAAAGGGCAATGGGCTCTATGACTGATTCAAGTATTTTTAGCCAAATCCTAATTGGTATGTTGAAATTTATGTTTCTTTTGATGGCATAGAATGCCCTTCTTGCCTTGTCTCTCAGATCGTTCACAGCTTTGTGGAAGTTACCTGTGGCGCTGATGTTTAGGCCAAGGTATGTATAGTTTTTTGTGGCAACAGTGTCTAGATGGAATTTATATTTGTGGTCCTGGTGACTGGACCTTTTTTGGAACACCATTATTTTGGTCTTACTGAGATTTACTGTCAGGGCCCAGGTCTGACAGAATCTGTGCATAAGATCTAGGTGCTGCTGTAGGCCCTCCTTGGTTGGTGACAGAAGCACCAGATCATCAGCAAACAGCAGACATTTGACTTCGGATTCTAGCAGGGGGAGGCCGGGTGCTGCAGACTTTTCTAGTGCCCGCTAATACTATACAGATGATATATATGTTGAAGAGGGTGGGGCTTAAGCTGCATCCCTGTCTCACCCCACGACCCTGTGTGAAGAAATGTGTGTGTTTTTTGCCAATTTTAACCTCACACTTGTTGTTTGTGTACATGGATTTTATAATGTCATATGTTTTACCCCCAACACCACTTTCCATCAGTTTGTATAGCAGACCCTCATGCCAGATTGAGTCGAAGGCTTTTTTGAAATCAACAAAGCATGAGAAGACTTTGCCTTTGTTTTGGATTGTTTGGTTGTCAATTAGGGCATGCAGGGTGAATACATGGTCTGTTGTACGGTAATTTGGTAAAAAGCCAATTTGACATTTGCTCAGTACATTGTTTTCATTGAGGAAATGTACGAGTCTGCTGTTAATAATAATCTCTCTCTCTCTCTCTCTCTCTCTGTCTCTCGTCGTAGGTAGTGAGGTAGTTCACCTGTTTACCACATGGTCAACAGCCGAGCCGTGATGTCATGTTTTACCGATGAGTTTTTGTGTTGATGTCTCAGTTATTTGGCATTCAATGCAAAGCTTTATCTCTTGGAAAGTGATGGACAAAAACAAGGTATTTTATCAAGCGCTCTTTCTCAGTCCACCCCCCCTCTCTTTCCCTCTTTCTCTTTCTCTCTCTCTCTCTGTCTCTCTCTGTCTCTTTCTTTCTCTCTCTCTCTCTCTCTCTCTCTCTCTCTCTCTCTCTCTCTCTCTCTCTCTCTCTCTCTCTCTCTCTCTCTCTCTCTCTCTCTCTCTCTCTCTCTCTCTCTCTCTCTCTCTCTCTCTCTCTCTCTCTCTCTCTCTCTCTCTCTCTCTCTCTCTCTCTCTCTCTCTCAAAAGTTTCAAAGAAACAGAGACATTCCAAACGTTATACCAGTGTTGTATTACTAGAGACCAGTCTTGAGACCACATATCGAGTGTCTCGGTCTTGTCTTGGTCACATACATATGTACTAGGTTTCGGACAGTGAGGACTCGTAATTGCTTCCCCAGACCAGCGGAGTTTTAAAAAACTATCATTATCAGCTTCCATTCAGTCATAAAACCTATGCGTGTGCATGTGTGTGTTTCCCGGGACTCCTGGCCAGTTACAAAGCACCCCTGGAATGTGGTGACATGATGACATCACTGTAAAGCCCCTGCCAGAGGGCCTGTCTGCTCTACCTACTGGCATGCTAACAAAATAACTACCACTCTACATTACTGTACACTACTGTACTGTACTCTACTGCACTGCACTGTACTCTACTGTACTGTACTCTACTGCACTCTACTGCACTGCACTGTACTCTACTGTACTCTACTATACTGTAGTCTACTCTACTGCACTGAACTGTAGTCTACTGTACTGTACTGTACTGTACTCTACTCTACTCTACTGCACTGTACTCTACTCTACTGTACTATACTCTACTCTACTCTACTGCACTCTACTCTACTGTACTCTACTGCACTGCACTCTACTCTACTGTACTATACTCTACTCTGCTGCACTCTACTCTACTGTACTATACTGTACTAAACTGTACTGTACTCTACTCTACTGTACTATACTGTACTCTACTGCACTGCACTGTACTCTACTGTACTGCACTGCATTGTACTCTACTGTACTCTACTGTACGCTACTCTACTGTACTGTACTCTACTCTACTGCACTGTACTCTACTGTACTATACTGTACTGAATTCTACTCTACTATACTCTATTCTACTCTACTTCACTGTACTCTACTGTACTCTACTGTACTGTAGTCTACTCTACTGCACTGAACTGTAGTCTACTGTACTGTACTGTACTGTACTGTACTCTACTCTACTCTACTGCACTGTACTCTACTCTACTGTACTATACTCTACTCTACTGCACTCTACTCTACTGTACTCTACTGCACTGCACTCTACTCTACTGTACTATACTCTACTCTGCTGCACTCTACTCTACTGTACTCTACTGTACTCTCTGCACTCTACTCTACTGTACTATACTCTACTGCACTCTACTCTACTGTACTCTACTCTACTGCACTGCACTGCACTGCACTGCACTGCACTGCACTGCACTCTACTCTGAGACTCTATTGCACAGTACTATACTCTACTGTACTATACTGTACTGTACTGTACTGTACTGTACTGTACTAAACTGTACTCTACTCTACTCTACTGTACTCTACTGTACTAAACTGTACTGTACTCTACTCTACTCTACTGCACTGCACTGCACTGTACTGTACTGTACTGTACTGTACTGTACTGCACTGCACTGCACTGCACTCTACTCTACTGTACTATACTATACTGTACTATACTGTACTGTACTAAACTGTACTCTACTCTACTGTACTCTACTCTACTGTACTATACTGTACTAAACTGTACTGTACTCTACTCTACTGCACTGCACTGCACTGTACTGTACTGTACTGTACTCTACTCTACTGTACTATACTGTACTCTACTGCACTGCACTGTACTCTACTGTACTGCACTGCATTGTACTCTACTGTACTCTACTGTACGCTACTCTACTGTACTGTACTCTACTCTACTGCACTGTACTCTACTGTACTATACTGTACTGAATTCTACTCTACTATACTCTATTCTACTCTACTTCACTGTACTCTACTGTACTATACTGTACTGTACTGTACTGTACTGTACTGTACTGTACTGTACTGTACTCTACTCTACTCTACTGCACTGTACTCTACTGTACTATACTGTACTGAATTCTACTCTACTATACTCTATTGTACTCTACTTCACTGTACTCTACTGTACTATACTGTACTGTACTGTACTGTACTGTACTGTACTGTACTGTACTGTACTGTACTCTACTCTACTCTACTCTACTCTACTGTACTCTACTGCACTGCACTGTACTCTACTATACTGTACTCTACTATACTCTACTCTACTGCTCTGCACTCTACTGCAGTGTACTGTACTCTACTCTACTGCACGGTACTGTACTCTACTGTACTCTACTCTACTGCACTGCACTGTACTCTACTGTACTATACTATACTGTACTCTACTGCACTGTACTGTACTCTACTGTACTGTACTCTACTCTACTGTACTCTACTCTACTCTACTCTACTGCACTGTACTCTACTCTACTCTACTGCACTCTACTCTACTCTACTCTACTCTGAGACTACTGTACTCTACTCTACTGTACTCTACTGTACTGTACGCTACTCCACCGTACTCTACTGTACACACAACGACACCATAGCCATCATAGCATTGTAGTATTATATAGTATTTGAACAATGACTGCACAATATATTAAGGAAATTACAACTGCATTACATTATCTACTTTACAACCCTCTTCAGTACTCCTTTCAGAGAGAACAGACTAGATATCTGCTAGACCATTCAGAGGCTTTTATGTACCACGATGATGATGATGAGCCGAACACATGGACCTTTTGTCTGCTATCGTCTGTCTACCCTGGCTGCTGTCTGAGTGCTGATGCTCCTCTGATCCAGACAGCAGTAGACGACCACAGAGCCAGACTCCAACCAAACACTTCACAGTTAGAGCTTTATGTCAAGTCAGACAGTGTTTTTGTTTGTTAGTTAAAACATGTAATTCCATGGAACTGTTGCCAGAGAGTATATTCCATACTCTATACTCTTAACATTTTACAACGTTATGTTGGGATGAGATTTTGGGCAAAGTTGAAGTGTCTCTCACGTCATGTCAGTTGGGCTAGAGCACCCTCTAGTGGCTCGAAGGACAAAATTCGAAATTGATTACTACCTGCAATTACTACCTGAGATGAGTTCAGAGGTTTGGACCAAGAGTAGCACAGAGTTAAGATCAGTAAACATTTTAAGTTTCTTCTCAGAGATTTCCTCGTGTAAAAAGATCTACCACCTGAGAGAGAGAGAGAGAGAGAGAGAGAGAGAGAGAGAGAGGTGGCATTGAGCAGAAAGGTCCTTCTCGCCATTTCCCAGAGGCCTTTGCTTCTCCAACCCAATAGAGGATACATGGTTAACATCTTTTTCATTTCAAAGTGTATGATACACTTGATACACTTCTGATTTTGAAACAATTTGGCTTGTTGGTTAGTACTGAATGGCTTGTTGGTTAGTACTGAATGGCGTGTTGGTTAGTACTGAATCACCTGTTGGTTAGTACTGAATCACTTGTTGGTTAGTACTGAATCGCCGTGTTGGTTAGTACTGAATCGCTTGTTGGTTAGTACTGAATCGCTTGTTGGTTAGTACTGAATCAACTGTTGGTTAGTACTGAATCAATTGTTGGTTAGTACTGAATCACTTGTTGGTTAGTACTGAATCGCTTGTTGGTTAGTACTGAATCACTTGTTGGTTAGTACTGAATCACTTGTTGGTTAGTACTGAATCACTTGTTGGTTAGTACTGAATCACTTGTTGGTTAGTACTGAATCACTTGTTGGTTAGTACTGAATCACTTGTTGGTTAATACTGAATCAACTGTTGGTTAGTACTGAATCACTTGTTGGTTAGTACTGATTGGCTTGTTGGTTGGTACTGAATCGCTTGTTGGTTAGTACTGAATCACTTGTTGGTTAGTACTGAATCGCCTGTTGGTTAGTACTGAATCGCTTGTTGGTTAGTACTAAATCGCTTGTTGGTTAGTACTGAATCACTTGTTGGTTAGTACTGAATCACTTGTTCGTAAGCACTGAATCACTTGTTGGTTAGTATTGAATCACTTGTTGGTTAGTACTGAATCACTTGTTGGTTAGTACTGAATCGCTTGTTGGTTAGTACTGAATCACTTGTTGGTTAGTACTGAATCGCTTGTTGGTTAGTACTGAATCGCTTGTTGGTTAGTACTGAATCGCTTGTTGGTTAGTACTGAATCACTTGTTGGTTAGTACTGAATCACTTGTTCGTTAGCACTGAATCACTTGTTGGTTAGTACTGAATCACTTGTTGTTAAGTACTGAATCACTTGTTGGTTAGTACTGAATGGCTTGTTGGTTAGTACTGAATCACTCGTTGGTTAGTACTGAATCACTTGTTGGTTAGTACTGAATCACTTGTTGGTTAGTACTGAATGGCTTGTTGGTTAGTACTGAATCACTTGTTGGTTAGTACTGAATCACTTGTTGGTTAGTACTGAATCAACTGTTGGTTAGTACTGAATCAATTGTTGGTTAGTACTGATTGGCTTGTTGGTTGGTACTGAATGGCTTGTTGGTTAGTACTGAAGGACATACTGAAGGACATACTGATAGGACATACTGTACCTCTGATAGGACATACCTCTTGATAGGACATACCTCTTGATAGGACATACCTCTGATAGGACATATCTCTGATAGGACATACTGTACCTCTGATAGGACATACCTCTGATAGGTCATACCTCTTGATAGGACATACCTCTGATAGGACATACCTCTGATAGGACATAACTCTGATAGGACATACTGTACCTCTGATAGGACATAACTCTGATAGGACATACCTCTGATAGGACATACCTCTGATAGGACATACCTCTGATAGGACATACCTCTGATAGGACATACCTCTGATAGGACATAACTCTGATAGGACATACCTCTGATAGGACATACCTCTGATAGGACATACCTCTGATAGGACATACCTCTTGATAGGACATACTGTACCTCTGATAGGACATATCTCTGATAGGATATACCTCTGATAGGACATACTGTACCTCTGATAGGACATATCTCTGATAGGACATACTGTACCTCTGATAGGACATACCTCTGATAGGACATACTGTACCTCTGATAGGACATAACTCTGATAGGACATATCTCTGATAGGACATACCTCTGATAGGACATACCTCTGATAGGACATACCTCTGATAGGACATACCTCTGATAGGACATACCTCTGATAGGACATACCTCTGATAGGACATACCTCTGATAGGACATACCTCTGATAGGACATACCTCTGATAGGACATACTGTACCTCTGATAGGACATAACTCTGATAGGACATATCTCTGATAGGACATACTGTACCTCTGATAGGACATACCTCTGATAGGACATACCTCTGATAGGACATATCTCTGATAGGACATACTGTACCTCTGATAGGACATATCTCTGATAGGACATATCTCTGATAGGACATATCTCTGATAGGACATACTGTACCTCTGATAGGACATATCTCAGATAGGACATACTGTACCTCTGATAGGACATACTGTACCTCTGATAGGACATACCTCTGATAGGACATATCTCTGATAGGACATACTGTACCTCTGATAGGACATAACTCTGATAGGACATACTGTACCTCTGATAGGACATACTCTGTACCTATGATAGGACATACCTCTGATAGGACATATCTCTGATAGGACATACTGTACCTCTGATAGGACATATCTCTGATAGGACATACTGTACCTCTGATAGGACATATCCTCTGATAGGACATACTGATAGGACCTCTGATAGGACATACCTCTGATAGGACATAACTCTCTGATAGGACATACTGTACCTCTGATAGGACATACCTCTGATAGGACATACTGTACCTCTGATAGGACATACCTCTGATAGGACATACCTCTGATAGGACATATCTCTGATAGGACATACCTCTGATAGGACATACCTCTGATGGGACATACTGTACCTCTGATAGGACATACCTCTGATAGGACATAACTCTGATAGGACATACCTCTGATAGGACATACCTCTGATAGGACATACTGTACCTCTGATAAGACATACTGTACCTCTGATAGGACATACCTCTGATAGGACATAACTCTGATAGGACATACCTCTGATAGGACATACCTCTGATAGGACATACCTCTGATAGGACATACCTCTGATAGGACATACTGTACCTCTGATAGGACATACCTCTGATAGGACATACCTCTGATAGGACATACCTCTGATAGGACATACTGTACCTCTGATAGGACATACCTCTTATAGGACATATCTCTGATAGGACATACTGTACCTCTGATAGGACATATCTCTGATAGGACATACTGTACCTCTGATAGGACATATCTCTGATAGGACATACTGTACCTCTGATAGGACATACCTCTGATAGGACATAACTCTGATAGGACATACTGTACCTCTGATAGGACATACCTCTGATAGGACATACTGTACCTCTGATAGGACATATCTCTGATAGGACATACCTCTGATAGGACATACCTCTGATGGGACATACTGTACCTCTGATAGGACATACCTCTGATAGGACATAACTCTGATAGGACATACCTCTGATAGGACATACCTCTGATAGGACATATCTCTGATAGGACATACTGTACCTCTGATAGGACATACTGTACCTCTGATAAGACATACTGTACCTCTGATAGGACATACCTCTGATAGGACATAACTCTGATAGGACATACCTCTGATAGGACATACCTCTGATAGGACATACCTCTGATAGGACATACCTCTGATAGGACATACCTCTGATAGGACATACCTCTGATAGGACATACCTCTGATAGGACATACCTCTGATAGGACATACTGTACCTCTGATAGGACATATCTCTGATAGGACATACTGTACCTCTGATAGGACATACCTCTGATAGGACATAACTCTGATAGGACATTTTGTACCTCTGATAGGACATATCTCTGATAGGACATACTGTACCTCTGATAGGACATACCTCTGATAGAACATACCTCTGATAGGACATACCTCTGATAGGACATACTGTACCTCTGATAGGACATATCTCTGATAGGACATACCTCTGATAGGACATACCTCTGATGGGACATACTGTACCTCTGATAGGACATACCTCTGATAGGACATAACTCTGATAGGACATACCTCTGATAGGACATACCTCTGATAGGACATACCTCTGATGGGACATACTGTACCTCTGATAGGACATACCTCTGATAGGACATAACTCTGATAGGACATACCTCTGATAGGACATACCTCTGATGGGACATACTGTACCTCTGATAGGACATACCTCTGATAGGACATAACTCTGATAGGACATACCTCTGATAGGACATACCTCTGATAGGACATATCTCTGATAGGACATACTGTACCTCTGATAGGACATACTGTACCTCTGATAAGACATACTGTACCTCTGATAGGACATACCTCTGATAGGACATAACTCTGATAGGACATACCTCTGATAGGACATACCTCTGATAGGACATACCTCTGATAGGACATACTGTACCTCTGATAGGACATACCTCTGATAGGACATACCTCTGATAGGACATACCTCTGATAGGACATACTGTACCTCTGATAGGACATACCTCTTATAGGACATATCTCTGATAGGACATACTGTACCTCTGATAGGACATATCTCTGATAGGACATACTGTACCTCTGATAGGACATATTGTACCTCTGATAGGACATACTGTACCTCTGATAGGACATACCTCTGATAGGATATATCTCTGATAGGACATACTGTACCTCTGATAGGACATATCTCTGATAGGACATACTGTACCTCTGATAGGACATATCTCTGATAGGACATACTGTACCTCTGATAGGACATACCTCTGATAGGACATAACTCTGATAGGACATACTGTACCTCTGATAGGACATACCTCTGATAGGACATACTGTACCTCTGATAGGACATATCTCTGATAGGACATACCTCTGATAGGACATACCTCTGATGGGACATACTGTACCTCTGATAGGACATACCTCTGATAGGACATAACTCTGATAGGACATACCTCTGATAGGACATACCTCTGATAGGACATATCTCTGATAGGACATACTGTACCTCTGATAGGACATACTGTACCTCTGATAAGACATACTGTACCTCTGATAGGACATACCTCTGATAGGACATAACTCTGATAGGACATACCTCTGATAGGACATACCTCTGATAGGACATACCTCTGATAGGACATACCTCTGATAGGACATACTGTACCTCTGATAGGACATACCTCTGATAGGACATACCTCTGATAGGACATACCTCTGATAGGACATACTGTACCTCTGATAGGACATACCTCTTATAGGACATACCTCTGATAGGACATACCTCTGATAGGACATACCTCTGATAGGACATACCTCTGATAGGACATACTGTACCTCTGATAGGACATACCTCTGATAGGACATACCTCTGATAGGACATACCTCTGATAGGACATACTGTACCTCTGATAGGACATACTGTACCTCTGATAGGACATACCTCTGATAGGACATACCTCTGATAGGACATACCTCTGATAGGACATACCTCTGATAGGACATACCTCTGATAGGACATACCTCTGATAGGACATACCTCTGATAGGACATACTGTACCTCTGATAGGACATACCTCTTATAGGACATACCTCTGATAGGACATACCTCTGATAGGACATAACTCTGATAGGACATACTGTACCTCTGATAGGACATACTGTACCTCTGATAGGACATACCTCTGATAGGACATACTGTACCTCTGATAGGACATACTGTACCTCTGACAGGACATACCTCTGACAGGACATACCTCTGATAGGACATACTGTACCTCTGATAGGACATACTGTACCTCTGATAGGACATACCTCTGATAGGACATACCTCTGTGACGCTGACACTGTCTTCACAAGCTCTTCTGTGTGCGTGCTCACAATTACCCATTGAGGAAGGGAGGGAACATCATTGAGGGATGCCAGGGGCTGAGTTAACAACCTCAAATATCTCAGCATGAGGGGAAAAGACAAAGAGATCTCATTCCCTCTTCTTGTTTTTTTTTTTTTTTTAGGTTCTCAAAATAATTTCCAGGCAACATTTTGGGGCCATTTTCAGATGTGATCATTCCAAACCAGCACAAAGCAAATGAGCCAAACGTATGAAAGAAGAATTCGCTGGGATCAAGCGGTTGGAGCAACTGGAATGGCAATGAATGTGGGAAATGATTTATACGGAATCAGGTGAGTGTTCCCATAACGTACATGGTGGGACAGCGGAGGACCCAGATACCTCGATGGAAGACGACCACACAAGGAGGAAATTATTATTTAATGTAGACGAATGATCACTAGCATAGTACCACAAACAACAACAACAAAAACATTGTAAGATCGTGCGGAAACTGGCTAAGGAGCTACAGTATGTCAACGCAAAGACACTCCTTGAGAAATCACTGTGGTTTAACCTGCCTTTCCCAGATACCTGTGGTTTAACATGCCTTTCCCAGTTAACTGTGGTTTAACCTGCCTTTCCCAGATAACTGTGGTTTAACCTGCCTTTCCCAGATAACTGTGGTTTAACCTGCCTTTCCCAGTTAACTGTGGTTTAACCTGCCTTTCCCAGATAACTGTGGTTTAACCTGCCTTTCCCAGATAACTGTGGTTTAACCTGCCTTTCCCAGATAACTGTGGTTTAACCTGCCTTTCCCAGATAACTGTGGTTTAACCTGCCTTTCCCAGATAACTGTGGTTTAACCTGCCTTTCCCAGATAACTGTGGTTTAACCTGCCTTTCCCAGATAACTGTGGTTTAACCTGCCTTTCCCAGATAACTGTGGTTTAACCTGCCTTTCCCAGATAACTGTGGTTTAACCTGCCTTTCCCAGATAACTGTGGTTTAACTTTCCTTTCCCAGATAACTGTGGTTTAACTTTCCTTTCCCAGATAACTGTGGTTTAACCTGCCTTTCCCAGATAACTGTGGTTTAACCTGCCTTTCCCAGATAACTGTGGTTTAACCTGCCTTTCCCAGATAACTGTGGTTTAACCTGCCTTTCCCAGATAACTGTGGTTTAACCTGCCTTTCCCAGATAACTGTGGTTTAACCTGCCTTTCCCAGATAACTGTGGTTTAACTTTCCTTTCCCAGATAACTGTGGTTTAACCTGCCTTTCCCAGATAACTGTGGTTTAACCTGCCTTTCCCAGATAACTGTGGTTTAACCTGCCTTTCCCAGATAACTGTGGTTTAACCTGCCTTTCCCAGATAACTGTGGTTTAACCTGCCTTTTACATTTACATTTAAGTCATTTAGCAGACGCTCTTGTCCAGAGTGACTTACAAATTGGTGCATACACCTTATGACATCCAGTGGAACAGCCACTTTACAATAGCGCATCTAAATCTTTTTAGGGGGTGAGAAGGATTACTTACCCTATCCTAGGTATTCCTTGAAGAGGTGGGGTTTCAGGTGTCTCCGGAAGGTGGTGATTGACTCCGCTGTCCTGGCGTCGTGAGGGAGTTTGTTCCACCATTGGGGGCCAGAGCAGCGAACAGTTTTGACTGGGCTGAGCGGGAACTGTACTTCCTCAGTGGTAGGGAGGCGAGCAGGCCAGAGGTGGATGATACGACAGTGCCCTTGTTTGGGTGTAGGGCCTGATCAGAGCCTGGAGGTACTGAGGTGCCGTTCCCCTCACAGCTCCGTAGGCAAGCACCATGGTCTTGTAGCGGATGCGAGCTTCAACTGGAAGCCAGTGGAGAGAGCGGAGGAGCGGGGTGATGTGAGAGAACTTGGGAAGGTTGAACACCAGACGGGCTGCGGCGTTCTGGATGAGTTGTAGGGGTTTAATGGCACAGGCAGGGACATACTGTACCCAGCCAACAGCGAGTTGCAGTAATCAAGACGGGAGATGACAAGTGCCTGGATTAGGACCTGCGCCGCTTCCTGTGAGAGGCAGGGTCGTACTCTGCGGATGTTGTAGAGCATGAACCTACAGGAACCTCTGGGACACCACCTTGATGTTAGTTGAGAACGACAGGGTGTTGTCCAGGATCACGCCAAGGTTCTTAGCGCTCTGGGAGGAGGACACAATGGAGTTGTCAACCGTGATGGCGAGATCATGGAGCGGGCAGTCCTTCCCCTGGAGGAAGAGGAGCTCCGTCTTGCTGAGGTTCAGCTTGAGGTGGTGATCCGTCATCCACACTGATATGTCTGCCAGACATGCAGAGATGCGATTCTGCCACCTGGTCATCAGAAGGGGAAAGGAGAAGATTAATTGTGTGTCGTCTGAATAGCAATGATAGGAGAGACCATGTGAGGTTATGACAGAGCCAAGTGACTTGGTGTATAGCGAGAATAAGAGGGGCCTAGAACAGAGCCCTGGGGACACCAGTGGTGAGAGCGCGTGGTGAGGAGACAGATTCTCGCCACGCCACCTGGTAGGAGCGACCTGTCAGGTAGGACGCAATCCTCGTGGGCATAACTCTCCGGAGATGCCCAACTCGGAGAGGGTGGAGAGGAGGATCTGATGGTTCACAGTATCGAAGGCAGCCGATAGGTCTAGAAGGATGAGAGCAGAGGAGAGAGAGGACATAGCTTTAGCAGTGCGGAGCGCCTCCGTGATACAGAGAAGAGCAGTCTCAGTTGAATGACTAGTCTTGAAACCTGACTGATTTGGATCAAGAAGGTCATTCTGAGAGAGATAGCGGTAGAGCTGGCCAAGGACGTATACGGCACGCTCATAGGAGTTTTGGAGAGAAAAGAGAGAAGGGATACTGGTCTGTAGTTGTTGACATCGGAGGGATCGAGTGTAGGTTTTTTCAGAAGGGGTGCAACTCTCGCTCTCTTGAAGACGGAAGGGACGTAGCCAGCGGTCAGGGATGAGTTGATGAGCGAGGTGAGGTAAGGGAGAAGGTCTCCTTTCCCAGATAACTGTGGTTTAACTTTCCTTTCCCAGATAACTGTGGTTTAACTTGCCTTTCCCAGATAACTGTGGTTTAACGTTCCTTTCCCAGATCACTGTGGTTTAACCTGCCTTTCCCAGATAACTGTGGTTTAACTTTCCTTTCCCAGATAACTGTGGTTTAACTCTCCTTTCCCAGATAACTGTGGTTTAACTCTCCTTTCCCAGATAACTGTGGTTTAACCTGCCTTTCCCAGATAACTGTGGTTTAACATTCCTTTCCCAGATAACTGTGGTTTAACTCTCCTTTCCCAGATAACTGTGGTTTAACCTGCCCCAGCTGTGGATTTTTAACTTTCCCAGATAACTGTGGTTTAACTTTCCTTTCCCAGATAACTGTGGTTTAACCTGCCTTTCCCAGATAACTGTGGTTTAACTCTCCTTTCCCAGATAACTGTGGTTTAACTTTCCTTTCCCAGATAACTGTGGTTTAACTCTCCTTTCCCAGATAACTGTGGTTTAACTCTCCTTTCCCAGATAACTGTGGTTTAACTCTCCTTTCCCAGATAACTGTGGTTTAACTCTCCTTTCCCAGATAACTGTGGTTTAACTCTCCTTTCCCAGATAACTGTGGTTTAACCTTCCTTTCCCAGATAACTGTGGTTTAACCTTCCTTTCCCAGATAACTGTGGTTTAACTCTCCTTTCCCAGATAACTGTGGTTTAACTCTCCTTTCCCAGATAACTGTGGTTTAACCTGCCTTTCCCAGATAACTGTGGTTTAACATTCCTTTCCCAGATAACTGTGGTTTAACTCTCCTTTCCCAGATAACTGTGGTTTAACTTTCCTTTCCCAGATAACTGTGGTTTAACCTGCCTTTCCCAGATAACTGTGGTTTAACTTTCCTTTCCCAGATAACTGTGGTTTAACTTTCCTTTCCCAGATAACTGTGGTTTAACTTTCCTTTCCCAGATAACTGTGGTTTAACTTTCCTTTCCCAGATAACTGTGGTTTAACTTTCCTTTCCCAGATAACTGTGGTTTAACTTTCCTTTCCCAGATAACTGTGGTTTAACCTGCCTTTAACAGATAACTGTGGTTTAACCTGCCTTTCCCAGATAACTGTGGTTTAACCTGCCTTTCCCAGATAACTGTGGTTTAACCTGCCTTTCCCAGATAACTGTGGTTTAACTTTCCTTTCCCAGATAACTGTGGTTTAACTTTCCTTTCCCAGATAACTGTGGTTTAACCTGCCTTTCCCAGATAACTGTGGTTTAACTCTCCTTTCCCAGATATCTGTGGTTTAACTTTCCTTTCCCAGATAACTGTGGTTTAACTCTCCTTTCCCAGATAACTGTGGTTTAACTCTCCTTTCCCAGATAACTGTGGTTTAACTCTCCTTTCCCAGATAACTGTGGTTTAACCTGCCTTTCCCAGATAGCTGTGGTTTAACCTGCCTTTCCCAGATAACTGTGGTTTAACCTGCCTTTCCCAGATAACTGCAGAGATAAAGGAGACAACACTCTGTGCACAAGAAAGATGAGAGAAAGAGAAGAGAGAAAGAGACGAGAGAAAGATGAGAGAAAGAGAAGGATAGCAGCAGACAATAGTCACAAAGTGGAAAGACGTAAAAAAAAATGTTTTTGCTAATATATTGAGAAAGAAAAATACTGAAATATCTAATTTTATAGCTCGTGAAATGCCATTCCTGCCCCATGATTGGGTCTAGACTAAAGTTCAATCTGACCTTTGACCTTAGAAAGGGGATCTGCGAAATGTAACCAGTGGATATAGTATATTCTCGGAAAAAAAATGAAACAATGCCGGAAAGAATGGATTTCATCAGGGATCATGGTTCGAGGTTGCTGAGTGTGCGGGAATCCTGACGGGACTCGGGGGTTGAAAGATGGACTCGTTTGGAAACTCTCTATTGGAGTAATGTCCCTGGAATTTCTAGTAAAGTGGATTTTTGTTATGCATTCCAAATGGCACCCTATTCCCTATATAGTGCGTTACATTTTGATCAGAGCCCTATGGGTGTCACTTGGGACTCAGACTTTGGCTTTGGTTCAGCTGATATGGAACAAGTCCAACTATCCTCGATGGTGCAAACGATGGTGTATCGTTTACTAATTTATCTAGAAATGAACTAAATGCTTCTCGGTGAAGTACTATTGTGAGCAGCGATAAGGATACGACAGGGATGGGATAGCAGGCACTGCTTGGGATCTGGTTTGTGTCAGACATGTTTGTAACGCCAGGGTAGTGGGTTCGATTCCCGGGACCACCCATACGTAGAATGTATGCACACATGACTGTAAGTCGCTTTGGATAAAAGCGTCTGCTAAATGGCATATATTATTATTATTATTATAATGTACAATACCTTTGATGTTCCACTAGAGGGAGTACTGTCTATTTTAAACGGACAGTAGCAGCAGTTGATCGGTTCACCTTTCGTTAGCAAGTTAATTAATTACTGATGCCGATGTTCTACCATTTTCCTCTAACAACAGTGATTAATGCAATCAGATCAATAAAAATCACCTCAAGAGTAATGCTATCAAAGTAGCCTACAAGCAACATTGTAGCCTATTTTGATCCTTAGGTTACTGGTTGGTTATTACTGCATTGTCGGAACTAGAAACACAAGCATTTCGCGACACTCGCATTAACATCTGCTAACCATGTGTGTGTATGTGACAAATAAAATTTGATTTTAAGTAATAATAAAGTCATACAACTAAAATGTATCACTTTAAACTATTAAAAAATATATAAAATATGATAAACGTTTAGAATTACATATGATATGACACATTGTATTGAACTGATAATAGGTTATATTTTGAGATTTGAGAACTTCTACACAGAATAGAGTTATGGTCATATGGGATAGATAACCTGTGGTCCTTCCTCCATCAAAACGTCACAGTCGTCGGTATAAAACAAACGTGAGCCCGTGCTGGAGGGCGCACAGCTCTGCAACGTGACGTTAGCCGGGCACTGTTAGGGGAAGGTGCGTGTGGGTCAGTGGCACGAAGTTGTTCATGACAAATAAAAATACAAAAAGGAAGGATGCGCAGTTGTGGGGCGACCTAAGTGAACGACAAGGGTTAAATAGAAGAATGAGAAAGAAAAGTCAATAGGCGGTATGCGTTCAGTTACTCGAATGATGATTGAGACCGTTAGATTTTAGTTTGGCCCGCGCTGGGGATTGTATTCATTTGGAACGGCTGGGCGATAGATGTCTGATGGCTGAATACACACCTGGATTTCTATGGATCACAAACCAGCGAACATCCTTCCCCGGGAGAGAACATACGTGTATGACGAAGCCAAATGAAAGTGCGAGAAAATAGTTTTTGTAAACTGCTATGAAGTTGATTTTGAAAGTTTAAACATACTCTTACGCTTAAGGAACCTTGGGAAATAGTCACCGGTGGGAATCCGTTATTAGACTAAATTTGTTTACCTAAAGTGGTTCACGAACCAAGGGCATCATTGAGCAACAGAAACATGTATCTCGGTAAAGCTCTTCTGTTGGTGCTTCTCCTAAACTACACGACTACCAGTCTTTCTCTGTCAACCTGCGCCACGGTGGATATCGATCATGTGAAGCGGAAGAGGTTCGAGGCGATACGGGGACAGATACTGAGTAAGCTCCGGCTGACCAGCCCGCCACACTCCCTGGGACCCAGTCAGGTCTCCTACCAGATCCAGTCGTTGTATAACAGTACCCGGGAGCTGCTTGAGGAGTTGGGGAGAGACGGGCAGCAAAGTTGTGGCCAAGACAACACGGAGACCGAATATTATGCCAAAGAGATATACAAATTCAACATGGTCCAGGGACCGCCAGAAAATAGTAGGCTAAGTCGTGTTATGTTATATTCATCTTAATGCTCTTTTGGTTGAAAAGCTATTTTCTATTGTTATGTTTTGTGAAACTCTTTTTGATGATAGTTGGGTGCTCCATTACGCACGAGATCAATGAATAGAGAACGTGCCAAATGCGTAATTTTGAAAACTTCCACGTGATCACAAGAGGGAGGGCTGTTACCTGAGTGAAGATCATACAATTAGTGATTTATCTATTTGTCATGACAATGATGGGTCCTATCTGGGCTTTACATAGTTGCTAGTTGACAACAGATATGAACCGATCAACTCTGTATATTACATATAGGGAGTGTGTGGATAGCATACAGTAGACCAGAGTTTTCCAAACTCGGGCCTCAGGACACCAATGGGTGCACGTTTTCTTCCCCCCCTAACACTACACAGCTGCTGATTTTAAATGATTGAAGCTTGATTAAAAGTGAATTATTTGAATCAGTTGTGTAGTGCTGGAGGAAAAAACTAAACGTGCACCTCATTGAGGTCATGAGGACTGAGTTTGGGAAACTATGTGAGTACCCAGATGGAACCCTGTGAGTACCCAGATGGAACCCTGTGAGTACCCAGATGGAACCCTGTGAGTACCCAGATGGAACCCTGTGAGTACCCAGATGGAACCCTGTGAGTACCCAGATGGAACCCGGTGAGTACCCAGATGGAACCCTGTGAGTACCCAGATGGAACCCTGTGAGTACCCAGATGGAACCCTGTGAGTACCCAGATGGAACCCGGTGAGTACCCAGATGGAACCCTGTGAGTACCCAGATGGAACCCTGTGAGTACCCAGATGGAATGTGTCAGAAACAATCTGTTTAAGATCTCCTTAGATGTGCTAACTTCTGTTCACTTTATTGGCCGTATTCAGGAACGTGTCTAGGACTTCAGTGAGATGTGGGACTAGTAGAAGCTATGTTGTGGATGAACCTGGAAGTTGCCTCAGCTCTTTCCCCCAACCTATTTCAATCCAGAAGACTCAAGTGTTGTGTAGTCGTTCCTACTCCTCCTTCCTCACTCTTTCCCTCTTTTTCCCCATGGACCCAGTCCCTCTCACCAGATGTGTCCGTTTTAGTTTCAGCCAGGCCCAAATGAGAGGGACATCTGCCCAAGCTGATTGGACCAGGGCTGGGGAAGGGGAGGGGAAGCCTTGCTGAGGGGAGATAGGAAACATTACCATGGAGACAGGAAGCCTTGCTGAGGGGAGATAGGAAACGTTACCATGGAGACAGGAAGCCTTGCTGAGGGGAGATAGGAAAAGTTAACATGGAGACAGGAAGCCTTGCTGAGGGGAGATAGGAAAAGTTAACATGGAGACAGGAAGCCTTGCTGAGGGGAGATAGGAAACGTTACCATGGAGACAGGAAGCCCTGCTGAGGGGAGATAGGAAACGTTACCATGGAGACAGGAAGCCTTGCTGAGGGGAGATAGGAAAAGTTACCATGGAGACAGGAAGCCTTGCTGAGGGGAGATAGGAAAAGTTACCATGGAGACAGGAAGCCTTGCTGAGGGGAGATAGGAAACATTACCATGGAGACAGGAAGCCTTGCTGAGGGGAGATAGGAAAAGTTACCATGGAGACAGGAAGCCTTGCTGAGGGGAGATAGGAAACATTACCATGGAGACAGGAAGCCTTGCTGAGGAGATAGGAAACGTTAACATGGAGACAGGAAGCCCTGCTGAGGGGAGATAGGAAACGTTAACATGGAGACAGGAAGCCCTGCTGAGGAGATAGGAAACGTTACCATGGAGACAGGAAGCCTTGCTGAGGAGATAGGAAACGTTAACATGGAGACAGGAAGCCTTGCTGAGGGGAGATAGGAAACGTTACCATGGAGACAGGAAGCCTTGCTGAGGGGAGATAGGAAAAGTTACCATGGAGACAGGAAGCCTTGCTGAGGGGAGATAGGAAAAGTTAACATGGAGACAGGAAGCCTTGCTGAGGGGAGATAGGAAACGTTACCATGGAGACAGGAAGCCTTGCTGAGGGGAGATAGGAAAAGTTAACATGGAGACAGGAAGCCTTGCTGAGGGGAGATAGGAAACATTACCATGGAGACAGGAAGCCTTGCTGAGGGGAGATAGGAAAAGTTACCATGGAGACAGGAAGCCTTGCTGAGGGCAGATAGGAAACATTACCATGGAGACAGGAAGCCTTGCTGAGGGGAGATAGGAAAAGTTAACATAGAGAGGAGGGGGTAGAGAGGTGTAGGGGGTAGAGAGGTGGGGGGTAGAGAGGTGGGGGGTAGAGAGGTGGGGGGGGTAGAGAGGTGGGGGGTAGAAAGAGAGGGAGTGGGTGGAGAGGAAGGAGGGGGTACATTTACATTTAAGTCATTTAGCAGACGCTCTTATCCAGAGCGACTGGTGCATTCACCTTATGACATCCAGTGGAACAGCCACTTTACAATAGTGCATCTAAATCTTTTAAGGGGGGGTGAGAAGGATTACTTTATCCTATCCTAGGTATTCCTTAAAGAGGTGGGGTAGAGAGGTGGGGGGTAGAGAGGTGGGTGGGTAGAAAGAGGGGAGGGTTAGTGTTTTTAAGTGTGGAAGAATTTGAAGAAGGCCTCTTGGGTCGACGCAAAGCCCATTGCATCGTGGTCCCTTTGAAATCAACAAGTGTTGTAGTAAAATGACTTAAATGTAATGTAAATGTAAAATGCCTCCCCCTCCCTCCATATAAAGTGCTCCTGACCAAAAAGCAACACAACATGGACAGATTGCTGCCTTTAGCTCCTACTACATCCTGAAGCCCAGTTAAAAAAAACACAATGTAAACAAACATAATGAGTGATGCATATTGAGGAGGCTCCAGGGTGAAGGTTCCTCTAGGGACAAATCTAGGATCAGATTCCCATCCCTTAATCCTAACTTTAACAATTAGTGGGGGGTGGCGTAGAACTAAAATGCTAAACTGACCCAAGATCGGTGTCTAGAGGTAACTACACCCTACTCCCATTTAGGATACTCCATTCCTCTTGTTTACAAAAGCTCTATAGCGTTGCAGTTTTTCCCTGGGGGGTCAAAGGTCAAACTTACCTTAATGATCTCGATCGACATCGATTGACGATCTTCCTCTTTAGCCACTTGGCTCATCCTAATAAACTATTATCCCTTATAGTGTATAGAAAAAAAAGTGACAATAGTCATCTGTGACAGTATAGGTTGAAGTTTAGATTTGACTGAATATTCACTGTGATTACTTTCATATGATCTCATACTGTGTATGAAAAGACGATTGTCAAACCCACCGAAATGCAAAAGATTCACATAATCTTGTTGTGGTTCTTTATTTAACCAGAGGTCACACATTGAGATTTGCATTTCTTTTTTTTTCCCAGGTGAGCTCTGACCAAGAGTGCTGCTTATACATGAGATACAACACAACACAACATAACTATAAATGACAGTTAAAAACAGTGCAAAGTGCAAAAGAGAGCTAGCTTTAAAAGAGCAGGTTCAGAGTCATCGTGTGTAACGGATGTGAAACGGCTAGCTAGTTAGCGGTGTTCGCGGGCGGCAGGGTAGCCTAGTGGTTAGAGCGTTGGACTAGTAACCGAAAGGTTGCAAGTTTGAATCCCCGAGCTGACAAGGTACAAATCTGTCGTTCTGCCCCTGAACAGGCAGTTAACCCACTGTTCCTAGGCCGTCATTGAAAATAAGAATTTGTTCTTAACTGACTTGCCTAGTAAAATAAAATAAAAATAGCGTTTCAATCGGTGACGTCACTTCCTCAGAGAGGAAGATACCCCAGTTTTTTGTAAATGTCTTCCAATGCCAGGAAGGCTGTCTTGACACTGCTGTAGGAGCTAGTCTTTACACCTGAGAATTTCAAGTGACTTGAATTACTCAAGAAAACACCGGTTCAACATTGTTATACAGAGGGAAGAAATAAAAGTATGTGAACCCTTTAGAATGACCTGGATAAATCATAAACCTTTATCTGATATTCGTCTAGGTCACAACAAATAGACAAACACAGTCTGCTTAAACTAATAACACAAACAATTATATGTTTTCATGTCTTTATTGAACACACCGTGTAAACATTCACAGTGCAGGGTGGGAAAAGTATGTGAAACCTTGGATTTAATAACTGGTTGACCCTCCTTTGGCAGCAATAACCTCAACCAAACATTTTCTGTAGTTTCAGATCAGACTGGCACAACGGTCAGGGGGAATTTTGGAACATTCCTCTTTACAAAACTGTTTCAGTACCACAATATTCTTGAGATGTCTGCTGTGAACCGCTCTCTTGAGGTCATGCAACAGCATCTCAATCAGGTTGAGGTCAGGACTCTGACTGGGCCACTCCAGAAGACGTATTTTCTTCTGGTGAAGCCATTCTGTTGTTGATTTACTTCTGTGTTTTGGGTCGTTGTCCTGTTGCATCACCCAACTTCTGTTGAGCTTCAATTAGCAGACAGATGACCTTACATTCACCTTCAAAATGTCTTGATAAACTTGGGAATTCATTTTGTCCATCGATGATAGCAGGCTGTCCAGGCCTTGAGGCAGCAAAGCAGCCCCAAACCATGATGCTCCCTCCACCAGACTTTACAGTTGGGATGAGGTTTTAATGTTTGTGTGCTTTGTCTTTTTTTTCACACATAGTGTTGTGTGTTCCTTCCAAACAACCCAACTTTAGTTTAATCTGTCCACATAATATTTTGCCAGTAGCGCTGTGGAACATCCAGGTGCTCTTTTGCAAACTTCAGACATGCAGCAATGTTTTGTTTGGACAGCAGTGGCTTCTTCCGTGGTGTCCTCCAATGAACACCATTCTTGTTTAGTGTTTTACGTATTGTAGATTCGTCAACAATAACTTTAGCATGTTTCAGAGATTTCTGTAAGTCTTTAGCTGACACTCTAGGTTTCTTCCTAACCTCATTGAGCATTCTGCGCTGTGGTCTTGCAGTCATCTTTGCAGGACGGCCACTCCAAGGGAGAGTAGCAACAGTGCTGAACTTTCTCCATTTATAGACACTTTGTCTTACCGTGGACTGACTTTTAGAGATACTTTTGTAACCCTGTCCAGCTTTATGCAAGGCAACAATTCTTAATTGTACATCTTCTGAGATCTCTTTTGTTGGAGGCGTGGTTCACATCAGGCAATGCTTCTTGTGAATAGCAAAGGCACATTTTGTGAGTGTTTTTGTTATAGTGCAAGGCAGCTCTAATCAACATCTTCAACCTCATCCTATTGATTAGACTCCAGGTTAGTTGACTCCTGACTCCAAGTCATTAGCCTTTAGGGGGTTCACATACATTTTTCCAACCTACACTTTGAATGTTTAAATTATGTATTCAATATAGACAAGAAAAATACAAAAATTTGTGTGTTATTAGTTTAAGCACATTGTGTTTGTCTATTGTTGTGACTTAGATCAGATCAAATGTTATGTCAAATTTATGCCGGAGTCCAGGTAATTCCAAAGGGTTCACATACTTTTTCTTGCCACTGTGGTGCCATTGGCCAATCTGGTACCCCTGATTGTGGAAATAAAGAGAGCACATATCATGATGACATTATATCAGTGTTAAGATGAACCTCCCTTTGCCAGATGAACTTCACCAGGTGCACAAACTTCCTCATATAAAGACAATCTTTGACGTTATATCCCTTGACCCTTGATGCTTTCTACCTGACGAGATCTGTTCAAAGCCTTTTCTACTTCAGACCAGACCCCTCCTACTTCTGACCAGACCCCTCCTACTTCAGACCAGACCCCTCCTACTTCAGACCAGACCCCTCCTACTTCAGACCAGACCCCTCCTACTTCAGACCAGACCCCTCCTACTTCAGACCAGACCCCTCCTACTTCAGACCAGACCCCTCCTACTTCAGACCAGACCCCTCCTACTTCAGACCAGACCCCTCCTACTTCAGACCAGACCCCTCCTACTTCAGACCAGACCCCTCCTACTTCAGACCAGACCCCTCCTACTTCAGACCAGACCCCTCCTACTTCAGACCAGACCCCTCCTACTTCAGACCAGACCCCTCCTACTTCAGACCAGACCCCTCCTACTTCAGACCAGACCCTCCTACTTCAGACCAGACCCCTCCTACTTCAGACCAGAACCCTCATACTTCAGAGCAGACCCCTCCTACTTCAGACCAGACCCCTCCTACTTCAGACCAGACCCTCCTACTTCTGACCAGACCCCTCCTACTTCAGACCAGACCCCTCCTACTTCAGACCAGACACCTCCTACTTCAGACCAAACCCCTCCTACTTCAGACCAGAACCCTCATACTTCAGAGCAGACCCTCCTACTTCTGACCAGACCCCTCCTACTTCAGACCAGACCACTACTACTTCAGAGCAGACCCCTCCTACTTCAGACCAGACCCTCCTACTTCAGACCAGACCCCTCCTACTTCAGACCAAACCCCTCCTACTTCAGACCAGAACCCTCATACTTCAGAGCAGACCCCTCCTACTTCAGACCAGACCCCTCCTACTTCAGACCCCTTCTACTTCAGAGCAGACCCCTCCTACTTCAGACCAGACCACTCGTACTTCAGAGCAGACCCTCCTACTTCAGACCAGACCACTACTACTTCAGACCAGACCCCTCCTACTTCAGACCCCTTCTACTTCAGACCAGACCCCTCCTACTTCAGACCAGACCACTACTACTTCAGAGCAGACCCCTCCTACTTCAGACCTGACCTCAACTCCTTCCTCAGACCAGAGTAACTGGGAGTCACACCAGAATAAGTGTTTTAGAAGGAGGTGAGAGACTGAGAGGACTGGATTCCTGTGTTTGCAGAGAGGCGTATTTCCCATAAAGTACTGCGGTCAAGACCTAGCTGCTGGACAAATACAGCAAAAAGAACCCAAAACAGTGCACGACTAGACTCTCATCAAAGGTAGGGAATAGGGTGCCATTTGGGATGGAGCATAGGTCTTTGTCTCTCTCTCTGTCTCTCTTTCTCTCTGTCTCTCTATTTGTGTCTCTCTTTCTGACTCCTCTCTCTCTCTCTCTCTCTCTCTCTCTCTCTCTCTCTCGGTCTCTATTTCTCTCTCTTTCTGAAGAAGTTTCGCTTTCGGTGGATCTGCTGTTGACATCCCGAGCCAGTGACGTCACTCCTTTCCCACCTCTTTAGTGTGGTGTGGACAAACACGTTAGCTCCTGACAGCTCTGCTGAAAGGATTTAGGTACACTGTTGACATTTGGCGGATCTAAGGCTAGCTTCTGCATCGCCTCAAATCCCTGACGGGCAAATTAAACAAAGTTAAAGGGAAAGAAAGGGATGGACAGGGCAGGGAGACTACAGGGGAGACTACAGGGTAGGGAGACTACAGGGTAGGGAGACTACAGGGTAGGGAGACTACAGGGTAGGGGAGACTACAGGGTAGGGAGACTACAGGGTAGGGAGACTACAGGGGAGACTACAGGGTAGACTACAGGGGATGGGAGACTACAGGGGAGGGGAGACTACAGGGGAGGGGAGACTACAGGGGAGACTACAGGGTAGGGAGACTACAGGGGAGACTTCAGGGGAGGGGAGACTACAGGGTAGGGAGACTACAGGGGAGACTACAGGGGAGGGGAGACTACAGGGGAGACAACAGGGTAGGGAGACTACAGGGTAGGGGAGACTACAGGGGAGACTACAGGGGAGGGGAGACTACAGGGGAGACTACAGGGAGACTACAGGGGAGGGGAGACTACAGGGCAGGGAGACTACAGGGCAGGAGACTACAGGGTAGGGGAGACTACAGGGGAGGGGAGACTACAGGGTAGGGGAGACTACAGGGGAGACTACAGGGCAGGGAGACTACAGGGGAGGGGAGACTACAGGGCAGGGAGACTACAGGGGAGGGGAGACTACAGGGGAGGGGAGACTACAGGGTAGGGGAGACTACAGGGTAGTGGAGACTATAGGGAGGGGAGACTACAGGGTAGGGAGACTACAGGGGAGACTTCAGGGGAGACTACAGGGGAGGGGAGACTACAGGAGAGACAACAGGGTAGGGAGACTACAGGGGAGACTACAGGGGAGGGGAGACTACAGGGGAGACAACAGGGTAGGGAGACTACAGGGGAGACTACAGGGTAGGGGAGACTACAGGGGAGGGGAGACTACAGGGCAGGGAGACTACAGGGTAGGGGAGACTACAGGGCATGGGAGACTACAGGGCACGGGAGACTACAGGGCAGGGGAGACTGCAGGGTAGGGGAGGGGAGACTACAGGGCAGGGAGACTACAGGGTAGGGGAGACTACAGGGTAGGGGAGACTACAGGGGAGGGGAGACTACAGGGCAGGGAGACTACAGGGCAGGGGAGACTACAGGGCAGGGGAGACTACAGGGCAGGGAGACTACAGGGAAGGGGAGGGGAGACTATAGGGCAGGGTAGACTACAGGGTAGAGGAGACTACAGGGCAGGGGAGACTACAGGGCAGGGGAGACTACAGGGCAGGGAGACTACAAGGAAGGGGAGGGGAGACTACAGGGGAGGGGAGACTACAGGGTAGGGGAGACTACAGGGCAGGGGAGGGGAGACGACAGGGCAGGGGAGACTACAGGGCAGGGAGACTACAATGACTGAGCTCGGTCCTCCTTATGCCTGTTTCTTGCAAATAAACTGCCCTACTGTCCGTCTGCCACAACCTGCCCTACTGTCTGTCTCCTCTCTGTCTCCAACAACCTGCCCTACTGTCTGTCTCCAACAACCTGCCCCACATGACCTTCCCTACTGTCCTAAAAGTCTCTTCTCTCTGTCCTACAGATGACCTTCCCTACTGTCCTAAAGGTCTCTTCTCTCTGTCCTACAGATGACCTTCCCTACTGTCCTAAAGGTCTCTTCTCTCTGTCCTACAGATGACCTTCCCTACTGTCCTAAAGGTCTCTTCTCTCTGTCCTACAGATGACCTTCCCTACTGTCCTAAAGGTCTCTTCTCTCTGTCCTACAGATGACCTTCTCTACTGTCCTAAAGGTCTCTTCTCTCTGTCCTACAGATGACCTTCCCTACTGTCCTAAAGGTCTCTTCTCTCTGTCCTACAGATGACCTTCCCTACTGTCCTAAAGGTCTCTTCTCTCTGTCCTACAGATGACCTTCCCTACTGTCCTAAAGGTCTCTTCTCTCTGTCCTACAGATGACCTCACCTACTGTCCTAAAGGTCTCTTCTCTCTGTCCTACAGATGACCTTCCCTACTGTCCTAAAGGCATCACCTCCAAAGTTTTCCGTTTCAATGTGTCGGCCATGGAGAGGAACTCCACCAACCTGTTCCGAGCTGAGTTCCGTGCTCTCAGGGTTCCAAACACTGCTGCCAATAGGAACGAACAGAGGGTCGAGCTCTACCAGGTGTGTAAAGGTAGCCCTCCGTCTCTCCATGTCCTTCAGAGATCTTTAACTCCGCCTCACCCCCAAGAAATAACTGCATAGTTTTCTAAGGACCTGAAGCGAGGGGACCATCTCTCCCGGCGCCAACAAGATGGAGCCGGCAGAGATGGTCACTTCCGAGCCTGTTCACCCGCTCTATCATCCAGAAGGCGAGGTCAGTACAGGTGCATCAAAGCTGGAACCGAGAGACTGAAAAACAGCTTCCATCTCAAGACCATCAGACTGTTAAACAGCCATCACTAACATAGAGAGGCTGCTGCCAACACACAGACTGTTAAACAGCCATCACTAACATAGAGAGGCTGCTGCCAACACACAGACTCAAATCTCTGGCCATCAGACTGTTAAACAGCCATCACTAACATAGAGAGGCTGCTGCCAACACACAGACTCAAATCTCTGGCTATCAGACTGTTAAACAGCCACCACTAACATAGAGAGGCTACTGCCAACATACAGACTCAAATCTCTGGCCACTTAAATAAATGGACTTAGTAAAGGTATAACTACTCACTTTAAACAACAGCACTTTAATAATGTTTACATACCCTACATTACTCATCTCATATGTATATACTGTACTCGATACCATCTACTGCATCTCGCCTATGCCACACGGCCATCGCTCATCCATATATTTATATGTACATATTCTTATTCATTCCTCTGTGTATTAGGTAGTTGTAGTGAAATTGTTAGATTACTTGTTCGATACCACTGCATTGTCGGGAACTAGAAACACAAGCATTTCGCTACACTCGCATTAACATCTGCTAACCATGTGTATGTGACCATTAACATCTGCTAACCATGTGTATGTGACCATTAACATCTGCTAACCATGTGTATGTGACCATTAACATCTGCTAACCATGTGTATGTGACCATTAACATCAGCTAACCATGTGTATGTGACCATTAACATCAGCTAACCATGTGTATGTGACCAATAACATCTGCTAACCAAGTGTATGTGACCAATAACATCTGCTAACCATGTGTATGTGACCAATAACATCTGCTAACCATGTGTATGTGACCAATAACATCTGCTAACCATGTGTATGTGACCAATAACATCTGCTAACCATGTGTATGTGACCAATAACATCAGCTAACCATGTGTATGTGACCATTAACATCAGCTAACCATGTGTATGTGACCATTAACATCAGCTAACCATGTGTATGTGACCAATAACATCTGCTAACCATGTGTATGTGACCAATAACATCTGCATGTGACCATTAACATCTGCTAACCATGTGACCATTAACATCTGCTAACCATGTGACCATTAACACCTGCTAACCATGTGTATGTGACCAATAACATCTGCTAACCATGTGTATGTGACCAATAACATCAGCTAACCATGTGTATGTGACCAATAACATCAGCTAACCATGTGTATGTAACCAATAACATCTGCTAACCATGTGTATGTGACCAATAACATCTGCTAACCATGTGTATGTGACCATTATCATCAGCTAACCATGTGTATGTAACCAATAACATCTGCTAACCATGTGTATGTGACCAATAACATCTGCTAACCATGTGTATGTGACCATTAACATCTGCTAACCATGTGACCATTAACATCTGCTAACCATGTGACCATTAACATCTGCTAACCATGTGTATGTGACCAATAACATCTGCTAACCATGTGTATGTGACCAATAACATCAGCTAACCATGTGTATGTAACCAATAACATCTGCTAACCATGTGTATGTGACCAATAACATCTGCTAACCATGTGTATGTGACCATTAACATCTGCTAACCATGTGTATTTGACCATTAACATCAGCTAACCATGTATATGTAACCAATAACATCTGCATGTGACCAATAACATCTGCTAACCATGTGACCATTAACATCTGCTAACCATGTGACCAATAACATCTGCTAACCATGTGTATGTGACCAATAACATCTGCTAACCATGTGTATGTGACCAATAACATCTGCTAACCATGTGTATGTGACCAATAACATCTGCTAACCATGTGTATGTGACCATTAACATCTGCTAACCATGTGTATGTGACCAATAACATCTGCTAACCATGTGTATGTGACCATTAACATCTGCTAACCATGTGTATGTGACCAATAACATCTGCTAACCATGTGTATGTGACCAATAACATCTGCTAACCATGTGTATGTGACCAATAACATCTGCTAACCATGTGTATGTGACCATTAACATCTGCTAACCATGTGTATGTGACCAATAACATCTGCTAACCATGTGTATGTCACCATTAACATCTGCTAACCATGTGTATGTGACCAATAACATCTGCTAACCATGTGTATGTGACCAATAACATCTGCTAACCATGTGTATGTGACCAATAACATCAGCTAACCATGTGTATGTAACCAATAACATCTGCTAACCATGTGTATGTGACCAATAACATCTGCATGTGACCATTAACATCTGCTAACCATGTGACCATTAACATCTGCTAACCATGTGACCATTAACACCTGCTAACCATGTGTATGTGACCAATAACATCTGCTAACCATGTGTATGTGACCAATAACATCAGCTAACCATGTGTATGTGACCAATAACATCAGCTAACCATGTGTATGTAACCAATAACATCTGCTAACCATGTGTATGTGACCAATAACATCTGCTAACCATGTGTATGTGACCATTATCATCAGCTAACCATTTGTATGTAACCAATAACATCTGCTAACCATGTGTATGTGACCAATAACATCTGCTAACCATGTGTATGTGACCATTAACATCTGCTAACCATGTGACCATTAACATCTGCTAACCATGTGACCATTAACATCTGCTAACCATGTGTATGTGACCAATAACATCTGCTAACCATGTGTATGTGACCAATAACATCAGCTAACCATGTGTATGTAACCAATAACATCTGCTAACCATGTGTATGTGACCAATAACATCTGCTAACCATGTGTATGTGACCATTAACATCTGCTAACCATGTGTATTTGACCATTAACATCAGCTAACCATGTATATGTAACCAATATCTGCATGTGACCAATAACATCTGCTAACCATGTGACCATTAACATCTGCTAACCATGTGACCAATAACATCTGCTAACCATGTGTATGTGACCAATAACATCTGCTAACCATGTGTATGTGACCAATAACATCTGCTAACCATGTGTATGTGACCAATAACATTTGCTAACCATGTGTATGTGACCATTAACATCTGCTAACCATGTGTATGTGACCAATAACATCTGCTAACCATGTGTATGTGACCATTAACATCTGCTAACCATGTGTATGTGACCAATAACATCTGCTAACCATGTGTATGTGACCAATAACATCTGCTAACCATGTGTATGTGACCAATAACATCTGCTAACCATGTGTATGTGACCATTAACATCTGCTAACCATGTGTATGTGACCAATAACATCTGCTAACCATGTGTATGTGACCATTAACATCTGCTAACCATGTGTATGTGACCAATAACATCTGCTAACCATGTGTATGTGACCATTAACATCTGCTAACCATGTGTATGTGACCAATAACATCTGCTAACCATGTGACCATTAACATCTGCTAACCATGTGTATGTGACCAATAACATCTGCTAACCATGTGCATGTGATCAATAACATCTGCTAACCATGTGTATGTGACCAGTAACATCTGCTAACCATGTGTATGTGACCATTAACATCTGCTAACCATGTGTATGTGACCAATAACATCTGCTAACCATGTGACCATTAACATCTTCTAACCATGTGTATGTGACCAATAACATCTGCTAACCATGTGTATGTGACCATTAACATCTGCTAACCATGTGCATGTGATCAATAACATCTGCTAACCATGTGTATGTGACCAGTAACATCTGCTAACCATGTGTATGTGACCATTAACATCTGCTAACCATGTGTATGTGACCATTAACATCTGCTAACCATGTGTATGTGACCGATAACATCTGCTAACCATGTGTATGTGACCATTAACATCTGCTAACCATGTGTATGTGACCAATAACATCTGCTGACCATGTGTATGTGACCAATAGCATCTGCTAACCATGTGACCATTAACATCTGCTAACCATGTGTATGCGACCAATAACATCTGCTAACCATGTGTATGTGACCAATAACATCTGCTAACCATGTGTATGTGACCATTAACATCTGCTAACCATGTGTATGTGACAAATAACATCTGCTAACCATGTGTATGTGACCAATAACATCTGCTAACCATGTGTATGTGACCATTAACATCTGCTAACCATGTGTATGTGACCATTAACATCTGCTAACCATGTGTATGTGACCAATAACATCTGCTAACCATGTGTATGTGACCAATAACATCTGCTAACCATGTGTATGTGACCAATAACATCTGCTAACCATGTGTATGTGACCAATAACATCAGCTAACCATGTGTATGTGACCATTAACATCTGCTAACCATGTGTATGTGACCAATAACATCTGCTAACCATGTGTATGTGACCAATAACATCTGCTAACCATGTGCATGTGACCAATAACATCTGCTAACCATGTGTATGTGACCAATAACATCTGCTAACCATGTGTATGTGACCAATAACATCTGCTAACCATGTGTATGTGACCAATAACATCTGCAACCATGTGTATGTGACCATTAACATCTGCTAACCATGTGTATGTGACCATTAACATCTGCTAATCCTGTGTATGTGACCAATAACATCTGCTAATCATGTGTATGTGACCAATAAGATTTGATTTGATAAGTCTTTCCTCCTAGTTTAATTTAGAGGCGGGAACACAAGGGCCTGCAAAGCAACATCCAGGTCATCAGGCATCAACATGGAATTTGTGTTCCAAATTACACCCTATTCCCCTAATAGTGCACTACATTAGACCAGATCCCTATTGGCCCTGATCAGAAGTCTTGCTCTTTAAGCAGGGGTCGAAAGAGTATGTGAGGGAGGGGCCTGGTAGAGGTGACACAGTGCTCTAAGATGTGAGGGAGGGGCCTGGTAGAGGTAACACAGTGCTCTAAGATGTGAGGGAGGGGCCTGGTAGAGGTAACACAGTGCTCTAAGATGTGAGGGAGGGGCCTGGTAGAGGTAACACAGTGCTCTAAGATGTGAGGGAGGGGCCTGGTAGAGGTAACACAGTGCTCTAAGATGTGAGGGAGGGGCCTGGTAGAGGTAACACAGTGCTCTAAGATGTGAGGGAGGGGCCTGGTAGAGGTAACACAGTGCTCTAAGATGTGAGGGAGGGGCCTGGTAGAGGTGACACAGTGCTCTAAGATCCTTCACACACAGCAGCGTCACCTCCAAGACATTATTTTTAAAATTATAATATACAATTCAATCGTTTTTGTTTTGCTAAGGAGCATGATCGGTAGTGGACTTTTTTACATTTTCATACGGCCAGAGAGTTTAGTTTAGCATAGATAGGTTTACCATACTGACATCGACAATAAAAACAAGTTGCCTAGGATTCCACATCCCCATTTCTTTCAAACTTCAGTTTCAACTGAAGAAGGGGAGAGAGAAGATGATATCCAGCTTGTGGTTTGGTGGTGGGCAGCCGTCAGACCCTAACTCCAGCTCGCCAGGCCCGGAGAATGTGTACAGGGTCTGGCTCGGGGCAAAGGGCACGCTAGAATAAAAGGAGACTCATTTTCAATGTTTTACTATTTGTATGAAATTCACTGAGGAGGATGGTCCTCCTCTTCCTCCTCTGATGAGCCTCCACTGGTTGTTTTAATTGAGTTTTTGGATACCGATTCACGTTCTTTTTTTCCCCTTTTTTTCTTAAACTGAATGTAACGCAAACATTCTTACAAGCATCTCTCTCTAAAGCCTCTGCTCTAGGAGACGCCACACGGTGTCATGGCGGTAATGATGTCCTCATTGTCGAAGCTTCTTTATGTTTCCTCTCTCAGAGTTGCTTTAAAAACGTCTCCACTGGTTGTAACAACATCAGTGTAGTGACTCTGTATCGTTCATATACAGTAAATCACCTTTTTTTTGGTTTTCAGATCCTGAGACCAGACGAGCACATAGCTAAGCAGCGCTACATCGGAGCCAAGAACGTGCTGACCAAGGGAACGCCAGAATGGGTCTCCTTCGACGTGACAGAGACGGTACGGGAGTGGTTGATGTACAGAGGTGAGGGTTTGATTCATTCATTGATTGTAGTGTTGAGAAATGTAGTGCGTTTTGAGGTCGGTTTGGGGTTTCAGCGAGAGAGAAGAAAAAAAATTACAAAAAAATTATAATACATGAAATGCATTATGGGTTGAATGTTGTAACACAGAATAAAACAAAGAATAAAAGTCCCATGATGCTAGTGACTGTCCGTTACTGCTGATCACTCATTAACCTTCATTTATTCACATTAATATAAAATATCAGCAGTTGTGTTTGTGACATTCGTTTTATTTGATGACTTTATTATTTCGTTCCCAAGTCATCATCTCATCTCTATAGAGCTGCTGTCTGTCAAAATCACTATTTTTTTTGTAGTTCTTCAAAGTAAATAAGGCGTACTTTTATGACTGCTGAGTACCACTTGTCAATCACTTAATGTATTTTCAGGCTCGTAATCCAACTGCTTTCTATCTCTCTCCATCTTCTCCCTGTCTCCATGTCAAGTTTATTAAGCTCCCATGCAATGCATTCTGGTCATGGTAGACAATTAACACATTTTCTGCACTAAACAATGAATACTGAACAAATATATAAATGCAACATGTAACAATTTCAAACCATTTTATTAAGTTACAGTTAATATAAGAAATCAGTCAATTGAAAATAGATTCATTTGGCCCTAATCTATAGATTTCACATGACTGGGCACATGACTGGGCAGTCATGGGTGGGCCTGGCTCCCAAGTGGGTGGGCCTGGCTCCCAAGTGGGTGGGCCTGGCCCCCAAGTGGGTGGGCCTGGCCCCCAAGTGGGTGGGCCTGGCTCCCAAGTGGGTGGGCCTGGCTCCCAAGTGGGTGGGCCTGGCCCCCAAGTGGGTGGGCCTGGCTCCCAAGTGGGTGGGCCTGGCCCCCAAGTGGGTGGGCCTGGCTCCCAAGTGGGTGGGCCTGGCCCCCAAGTGGGTGGGCCTGGCCCCCAAGTGGGTGGGCCTGGCTCCCAAGTGGGTGGGCCTGGCTCCCAAGTGGGTGGGCCTGGCTCCCAAGTGGGTGGGCCTGGCTCCCAAGTGGGTGGGCCTGGCTCCCAAGTGGGTGGGCCTGGCTCCCAAGTGGGTGGGCCTGGCCCCAAGTGGGTGGGCCTGGCCCCCAAGTGGGTGGGCCTGGCTCCCAAGTGGGTGGGCCTGGCTCCCAAGTGGGTGGGCCTGGCTCCCAAGTGGGTGGGCCTGGCTCCCAAGTGGGTGGGCCTGGCTCCCAAGTGGGTGGGCCTGGCTCCCAAGTGGGTGGGCCTGGCTCCCAAGTGGGTGGGCCTGGCTCCCAAGTGGGTGGGCCTGGCCCCCAAGTGGGTGGGTCTGGCCCCCAAGTGGGTGGGCCTAATCAGAATACGTTTTTACCCACAAAAGGGCTTTATTACAATGGTTCTCCTTCAATGTGACAGAAATACTCATCAGTTTCATCAGATGTCTGGGTGGCTGGTCTGACGATCCTGCAGGTGAAGAAGCCAGATGTGGAGGTCCTGGGCTGGCGTGGTTACACTTGGTCTGCTGTTGTGAGGCCAGTTGAATGTACTGCCAAATTCTCTAAAACAACGTTGGTGGCGGCTTATGGTAGAGAAATTGACATTAAATTCTCTGGCAACTGCTCTGGTGGACATTCCTACAGTCAGTATGTCAATTGCTCGCTCCCTCAAACTTGAGACGTCTGTGGCGTTTTGTTGTGGCCTTTTATTGTCCCCAGCACAAGGTGAACCCATGTAATGATCATGCCGTTTAATCAGCTTCTTGATATGCCACACCCGTCAGGTGGATGGATTATCTTGGCAAAGGAGAAATGCTCACTAACAGGGATGTAAACAAATGTGTGCATAACATTTTAGAGAATTAAGCTTTTTGTGCATATGGAACATTTCTTTTATTCTTATTTATTTCAGCTCATGAAACATGGGACCAACACTTTACATGGTTGCCTTTATATTTTTGTTCAGTGTAGAATATTGGCCTGTTGGAAACTACAACTCCCTACTACATCACACAGTTCAGGCTGGATCTGATTTCTCTCTACAGAAACTACACATCGAGCTCACAGAAGAAGAAAAAACGAACTAAATGGAATTCAAATAATTGAACCGACTTCGGTCAATTCGTTTAATTTAAAAAAGTATAATCTTTTGGCTACTTCACACTAATTGATTGACATGATGAAACTACTTGTCTTTCCCATGATGCCTCTCTCCTGTCAGCGACCAACCTGGGTCTGGAGATCAGCGTACACTGCCCCTGCCACACCTTCAACCCCAACGGCGACATCATCGACAATGTGAACGAAGTGCTGGAGGTCAAGTTCAAAGGTCAGCAGGCATAACATTATCTTCTTCGTGTGGTCCTTTTTGTTGTCGTTACACCACCCAATAACTGGCAATGAACTGCAAGTCTCGCTCTATGCCTCCACATACTGATAGCTGCTTGAGCTGCATCTGTGTTCCTTTTGACAAAGTGAACATTGAACTGACACCCCCCCCCAAAAAAAAAAAAAAAAAAAAAAAAACACTAAACATTTTTAAAACGGCTTTATAAGACACAAAGTCCCCAAGTGAGGAGGCCTATGACGTCCTGGGGTACAGCACCTGTCGTCCTCAACCCGCAGTTCAAACTGCTCCACCTTGACGGACGCCGACTGCCCTGTCTGCAGTGCTCCACCAATAGGAGCAGGGCCTCGTTTGAGCCCGAGGCCATCCACCTGGACCATCAAGGAATATATAAGGAACTTATTCTAGAGATAGTTTAGCCCTGACATTAATTAACAACTGTGGCTTCCGTGAACTTGTAGTTTCTTAATTAAATTGCACCGTGCACATTTTAATTGATGCCTTGAATTGTATTTCTTATATTGTCTACGGTTGTCCTAATTTGAAAGCATCCTGTCAGTCCTGAACAAATCGCCCCTCTGGGATTAATAAAGTTGTAATTGTAATGACTGACCTTTTGACCTCTCTCTGCAGCGTGGGAAACATACAAAATGTCTGCCCTGTAACATGTACTGGCTGATATGTAACGTCTCTCTGCTACAGGTATGGAAGGGGAGTATGAGGAGCTGGGTCGTTGGGACCTGGGTCGTCTGAAGAAGAAGAAGAAGAAGAAGAAGAAGACTGAGCAGAAGGAGCCGTACCTGCCTCACCTCATCCTCATGATGATCCCTCCTCACCGCCTCGACTCACAGCCACGCAGACGCAAACGGGCCCTGGACACCAACTACTGCTTCTCGTAAGGACCCTTACGGAAACTGCTAGCACTTCTGTTTCCACCTATCGGTTGTCATGTCCTGAAAGGCGCCTTAGAAGTGGTTTATGGTAAAAAAACTGTTGTAACATAAAACAACAATAGCAGATGAAGGTTCAATGGGCCAGCTAACGTTTCCCATACGTGCAATCTGAAACCATTCACGTGTTGGTTGATCAAGACGAGAAACTTTAATAACTTAATTGCAAATTCAACTGAGTCTAACTAAAGTTTTGTGTTGTTATTAACAAGAAAATCATTGAGTTGTAACTGAACAGTTATCAAAGTTGACTACCGACTAGCTCATTGTTGTAAAAGTGAGAAGGTATGAGTGACTCACCGTAGTTTGTTGTGCCCCCCTCCCACTGTTGAGGAGAACCTCCCAGCACTGTTGAGGAGAACTGTGATTCACTGTAGTTTGTTGTGCCCCCCCCCACTCCCCCTCCCAGCACTGTTGAGGAGAACTGTGATTCACTGTAGTTTGTTGTGCCCCTCCCCCCCCTCCCCTCCCAGCACTGTTGAGGAGAACTGTGATTCACTGTAGTTTGTTGTGCCCCCCCTCCCCACTCCCAGCACTGTTGAGGAGAACTGTGATTCACCGTAGTTTGTTGTGCCCCCCTCCCCCCTCCCAGCACTGTTGAGGAGAACTGTGATTCACTGTAGTTTGTTGTGCCCCCCCCCCCTCCCAGCACTGTTGAGGAGAACTGTGATTCACCGTAGTTTGTTGTGCCCCCCTCCCCCCTCCCAGCACTGTTGAGGAGAACTGTGATTCACTGTAGTTTGTTGTGCCCCCTCCCCTCTCAGCACTGTTGAGGAGAACTGTGATTCACCGTAGTTTGTTGTGCCCCCCCTCCCCCTCTCAGCACTGTTGAGGAGAACTGCTGTGTTTGTTGTCACTGTCTCTAGCATCGACTTCCGTCTGTGATTCACCGGGACCTGGACTGGAAGTGGATCCACGAGCCTAAAGGATACTTCGCTAACTACTGCTCTGGACCCTGCCCTTACCTGAGGAGCTCCGATACCACACACACACAGGTGAGGGCATTCTGACACCACACACACACACACACACACACACACACACACACACACACACACACACACACAGGTGAGGGCATTCACACACACACACACACACACACACACACACACACACACACACACACACACACAGGTGAGGGCATTCTGACACCACACACACACACACACACACACACACACACACACACACACACACAGGTGAGGGCATTCTGACACCACACACACACACACACACACAGGTGAGGGCATTCTGACACCACACACACACACACACACACACACACACACACACACACACAGGTGAGGGCATTCTGACACAACACAAACACACACACATACAGACTCACACACAGACTCACACACACACGCAGGTGAGGGCAATTGTGGTTATTTGCGCCAAGGCTATAATGACAACAAAATGCAGGCTAGCCAGGTAGCTGCTCAATAGCCCATGTAAGGTAGCTAAGGGGAGACTCAGCAAAATTACATCATACACAGGACTCAACCAGAATAAAATTGAGATCAGCCAGGATTTATTTATTTTCGCAATTTATTAGTAGACCGGGACAGTTGCATATTTATCAACATTTCAGCTTCCACATCAGAAACACCAAAATGTCTCGTTCACAGCCTAAAATTAACACCTGTCCCCTGTGGGTATATTTCGGTGGGTAACATGTCTACTTCACCAGCCTTGTTGGTGGGAAGTCAGGGCTCCACTGTGCGAGCGTTTCACTTGTGTTTGTGAATAAAAATAGTGAAATATGATCACATTTATAGTAACTGTTTTCAAAGTATTTCCGCCATTTTGTTTCATAGCTGGTAAATTTAATCGCACAAAATCGAAATTACAAATGCTATATAGCCTATCCCACCTCATGCTGCTACACTGTGTGGCTGGGAGCTGTGCACACCTGAAGAGCTGAGTGAAAGATTCGTTTTTAGAAGCGTTGCGCACGGGCATAAAAATGTGTTTAATTGACTTGAAACTAAAGTCTACTGAAGTGAGACTTTGTCCTTGTTTTTCTTAGCTATTTACATTTATTTTTTAGTTCACAAGCAAGGTTGTTTTTCTATGCTTAAGTTTGAACTGCTAGAGAAGAGAAGATCGTGTTTCTACTAGTCAGACTCCGTCTCACAGGTACACACATGACTGGAGTAACGTTACCGCGGTAACCTCTCACGCTCTTAAAGGGGCAGGTGAACATTTAGTCTCCTCTGTGATATTTTAGTTTTAAAAAATGTAATTATTCAATAGATCACATTTACTTCTTACACTGGTAATACATTTATGATAGAAACATTAGAAAGAATGTTCATCTGGTTTTTTGTGGTGTGCTTTGTTGAAAAAATGTAAATGCCCCAAAAATATTTTGGCTGGTAAAAAATCTGAATGGCTGGTAGACCAAAAAAAGTATATTTTATACCCTCATCTCTTTCTTGTTCCTTTATAGCTGCTGAGCCTGTATAACACTCTGAACCCAGAGGCTTCAGCCTCTCCCTGCTGCGTTCCCCAGGACCTGGAGCCTCTTACCATTCTCTACTACTCTGGACGCACCCCTAAAGTAGAGCAGCTGTCCAACATGATCGTCAAATCCTGCAAATGCAGCTGAGGAGGCCAGGAGTAGGCCCGAAGCCTGGGAGTAGAGTAGAGGGGAATGGCCCACGTAGGTGATCTGTATTGGGACACTAGAGCCAGCTGGCCTGCCTACCTGTGGAGGACTAGACTACTACCATCCAGGCTATTCGTATTAATCAACAAACTATGTGGCCTAGCGCTTAACACCACTTGAACTGAAGGGCCCCATCCTTGTGAAGGAGGACATACTATGCTAGACTTTGGGATCTGAACTTCTTCATTCTTTTGATTTGTTCAGTTTAGAGTAGTTTCCTTTTACAGTCTTCTAACTGGGTTTCCTTCCTTCCTTCCTTCCTTCCTTCCTTCCTTCCTTCCTTCCTTCCTTCCTTCCTTCCTTCCTTCCTTCCTTCCTTCCTTCCTACAAACAAACTGAGTTTCCTTCCCTTCCTACAAACAAACTGTTTCCTTCCCTTCCTTTCCTTCCTACAAACAAACTGAGTTTCCTTTCTTCCTTTCCTTCCTACAAACAAACTGTGTTTCCTTCCCTTCCTACAAACAAACTGGTTTCCTTCGTTCCCTTCCTATAAACAAACAGTGTTTCCTTTCCTTCCTACAAACAAACTGTGTTTCCTTCCTTCCTACAAACAAACAGTGTTTCCTTTCCTTCCTACAAACAAACTGCGTTTCCTTCCTTCCCCTCCTACAAACAAACTGAGTTTCCTTCCTTCCTACAAACAAACTATGGTTCCTTCCTTCCCTTCCTACAAACAAACTGTGTTTCCTTCCTTCCTATAAACAAACTGTGTTTCCTTCCCTTCCTAAAAACAAACTGAGTTTCCTTCCTTCCTTCCCTTCCTACAAACAAACTGTGTTTCCTTCCTTCCCTTCCTATAAACAAACTGTGTTTCCTTCCTTCCCTTCCTACAAAACAAACTGAGTTTCCTTCCTTCCTTCCCTTCCTACAAACAAACTGAGTTTCCTTCCTTCCTTCCCTTCCTACAAACAAACTGAGTTTCCTTCCTTCCCTTCCTTTCCTTCCTACAAACAAACTGAGTTTCCTTTCTTCCTTTCCTTCCTACAAACAAACTGTTTCCTTCCCTTCCTACAAACAAACTGGTTTCCTTCCTTCCCTTCCTATAAACAAACAGTGTTTCCTTCCTTCCTACAAACAAACTGTTTCCTTCCCTTCCTACAAACAAACTGGTTTCCTTCCTTCCCTTCCTATAAACAAACAGTGTTTCCTTTCCTTCCTACAAACAAACTGTGTTTCCTTCCTTCCCTTCCTACAAACAAACTGAGTTTTCTTCCTTCCTACAAACAAACTATGGTTCCTTCCTTCCCTTCCTACAAACAAACTGTGTTTCCTTCCTTCCAATAAACAAACTGTGTTTCCTTCCCTTCCTACAAACAAACTGAGTTTCCTTCCTTCCTACAAACAAACTGTGTTTCCTTCCCTTCCCTTCCTACAAACAAACTGAGTTTCCTTCCTTCCTTCCCTTCCTACAAACAAACTGAGTTTCCTTCCTTCCTTCCCTTCCTACAAACAAACTGAGTTTCCTTCCTTCCTTCCCTTCCTACAAACAAACTGAGTTTCCTTCCCTTCCTACAAACAAACTGAGTTTCCTTCCTTCCCTTCCTACAAACAAACTGAGTTTCCTTCCTTCCTTCCCTTCCTACAAACAAACTGAGTTTCCTTCCTTCCTTCCCTTCCTACAAACAAACTGAGTTTCCTTCCTTCCTTCCCTTCCTACAAACAAACTCAGTTTCCTTCCTTCCTTCCTACAAACAAACAGTGTTTCCTTTCCTTCCTACAAACAAAATGAGTTTCCTTCCTTCCTTCCCTTCCTACAAACAAACGGAGTTTCCTTCCTTCCCTTTCTAAAACAAACTGTGTTTCCTTCCTTCCCTTCCTACAAACAAACTGAGTTTCCTTCCTTCCCTTCCTACAAACAAACTGAGTTTCCTTTCTTCCTTTCCTTCCTACAAACAAACTTAGTTTCCTTTCTTCATCTCCTTCCTACAAACAAACTGTTTCCTTCCCTTCCTACAAACAAACTGAGTTTCCTTCCTTTCCTTCCTATAAACAAACTGTGCTTCCTTCCCTTCCTATAAACAAAATGGCTTCCCTTCCCTTCCTACAAACAAACTGGGATTCCTTCCTTCCCTTCCTACAAACAAACTGGGATCCCTTCCCTTCCTACAAACAGTGGGCATTATTATCATAACACACAAAGTAGAAAGGACAGACGAGCTGCCGTATCCAATGACATACACTACTGTTCAAAGGTTTGGGGTCACGTTGAAATGTCCTTGTTTTTTTTAAAGAAAAACACTATTTTTGTTCATTTAAAATAACATCAAATTGATCAGATATACAGTGTAGACATTATTGTAGCTGGAAACTGCAGATTTTTTGTAATAGAATATCCACATAGGCGTACAGAGGCCCATTATTCTCAACCATCACTCCTATGTTCCAATGGCACGTTGTGTTAGCTAATCCAACTTCATCATTTTAAAAGACTAATTGATAATTAGAAAACCCTTTTGCAATTATATTAGCAAGCACAGCTTAAAAATGTTGTCCTGATTTAAAGAAGCAATAAAACTGGCCTTCTTTAGACTAGTTGATTAACTGGAGCATCAGCATTTGTGGGTTTGATTACAGGCTGAACATGGCTAGAAACAAGGCACGTTCTTCTGAAACTCGTCAGTCTATTCTTGTTCTGAGAAATGAAGGCTATTCCATGCGAGAAATTGCCAAGAAACTGAAGATCTCGTACAACGCTGTGCACTACTCCCTTCATAGAACAGAGCAAACTGGCTCTAACCAGAATAGAAAGAGGAGTGAGAGGCCCCGGTGCACAACTGAGCTTGAGGACAAGTACATTAGAGTATCTAAGTGTCTAGTTTGAGAAAGACGCCTCACAAGTCCTCAACTGGCAGCATCATTAAATAGTGCCCGCAAAACACCAGTCTCAACATCAACAGTGGGGAGGCGACTCCGGGATGCTGAGTTCCTCTGTCCAGTGTCTGTGTTCTTTTCCCCATCTTAATCTTTTCTTTTTATTGGCCGGTCTGAGAGATGGCTTTTTCTTTGCAATTCTGGAGTCGCCACTTCACTGTTGACGTTGAGGGTTTTCTAATGATCAATTAGCCTTTTAAAATGATAAACTTAGATTAGCTAACACAACGTGCCATTGGAACACAGGACTGATGGTTGCTGATAATGGGCCTCTGTACGCCTATGTAGATATTCCATTTTTTTTTAAATGTTTCCAGCTACAATAGTCATTTACAACATTAACATTGTCAACATTGTATTTCTGATCAATTTGATGTTATTTTAATGGACAAAAAAAAAAGAGCTTTTCTTAAAATAAAACAAGGACATTTCTAAGTGACCCCTAAACTTTTGAACAGTAGAGTAGCTTCATTCAGGCAGAGGGGAAGGAGAAAGACAGACTGTGACAAAGCGATAGAAAATACTTATTTTTGGGGGGGGGGGTGGGTGGGGCTGACACAGCAGAGGCCATTTTCTTTGTTTCTATGGCAACTGGAGTGGAAGAAGAAGGGACCTTTTTAATAACAAACCTCAAAAAACCAACAAGCTGCTCTCTTTGAAGACTTTCTCGACAGGTTTGAATAAATAAAATAAATAAAAGATTAAAAAAAGGGACCCAAACACAATATGCTGGAAGACATTGATCTGAAAAACTATTACCTAACAGATTTTGTGAGATATATATTTTTTCTTTAAAATGGCAAATATTCTCTGGTGGTGTCATATGATTGATGTCATGTTAATGTGTATCCGTCTATTATATTACACCATGATCCTCGTCATATTGTTTTACTGGTGATTTTGAATACCTACTCTATGGTCATGCCAGGTTTGCTATTTATGAGAAGATGAAACATTAAGCAAAGGCATGATAACTGGCACAGTTGATCGTCTTGTATTTTTTTTTATATTTAAAAACAAATCAATTCCATCAGTAGTAGTCAGCACATCAGAGTTATTATCTCCCCTCTAGCGAAGCCTCAACACCAAACCAAATCACAAGCCATGTTTGGGTTTGTTAAAAGTGCCTAGAGGTTACCGCCCACAATGCAACAGTCACATGACGACTTAGAGAAAGAGGACTTCCAGGACCCAAAAGCACATGTATAGCATGTGCCAGTGCCATTGAGGAATTTCACAATTTTAAAGTAGTCAACTGGGTGGGACTTCCTATGCAAACATTGACTTTGTAACTGTTTAAACAGCACACTCCATGTGGCAGTATGCACCCTTTCAGTTTGTTTACCAACTCATAGACGTAGAAGAAGAAAATGTACTGTTTCAAAATGGAGATGGCCTCGATGGCTCTGTCCGCACATAATGTCACAGACAGACAGATACAATGTTGCGTCCTCTAAATATCTCTCTGCATTATGACAAAAAAACTTTGACCTCCTCCATTTTGAACACGTGTCCCAAAGCTGAAGGAGTGAAAAATGATCGATGGAGTTGGGGCTAATTAGCCTGCAACGCTACCGGATTCATAGCAAGGTGGAATCCCATAAGGCACTGTGTTATTTTTGAGTTTGCGCAATTTCACACAAAAGAATGGAGAGGCGTGCCTAATTAGAGGCGTGCCTAATTAGAGGCGTGCCTAATTGAGACTTGACACATGTAAATCAATCTTTAACTGTTACTGAGGTTTATATTTTGTAGACGACAGGGGATTCGTTCCTTTTAATTTCATGCTCATTTTATTATTTACAAGTGGAACATGAATTGCATCATTCAAGTCACTAGTGTGTCCCGATGGGTTTATTGATCCCCCCCCCCGTCCGTCCGTCCGTCGCCACTCTCTGGAAGTCAGCAACACGTGACAACAGAGGGGCCTGTTGTCTCCACCCACTCCTCCCAACAGAGGGAGGAGTGGGGAGGAGAGGGAGGAGTGGGGAGGAGAGGGAGGATTGGGTAGGAGAGAGAGGAGTGGGTAGGAGAGGGATGAGTGGGGAGGAGATGGAGGAGTGGGGAGAAGAGGGAGGAGTGGGAGGAGTAGGTAGGAGTGGGAGGAGTGGGAGAAGAGGGAGGAGTGGGGGGTGGGGAGGAGAGGAGAGGGGGATGGGGAGGAGTGGGGGGAGAGGGAGGAGTGGGAAGAGAAGGAGGAGTAGGGAGGGGGGAGTGGGTAGGAGAGGGAGGAGGGGGAGGAGGGAGGAGTGGGAGGAGTAGGGAGGAGTGGGTAGGAGAGGGAGGAGAGGGGGGAGAAGTGGGAGGAGTAGGTAGGAGTGGGGAGGAGAGGGAGGAGTGGGTAGGAGAGTGAGAAGAGGGAGGAGTGGGGAGGAGAGGAGAGGGAGCAGTGGGAGGAGAGTGAGGATTGGGGAGGAGAGGGAGGAGTGGGGAGGATTGGGTAGGAGAGGAGAGGGAGGAGTGGGTAGGAGAGGGAGGAGTGGGGAGGAGAGTGAGGAGTGGGGGGGATGTGGAGGAGAGGGAGGAGTGGGGGGGGAGTGGGGAGGATTGGGGGGAGAGGGAGGATTGGGGAGGAGAGGGAGGAGAGGGAGAAGTGACATGGCAGCAGCTAGACAGTCTTTCTCCAAGTCAGCAGTAAGAGTGGTGTGAAGGCCAACCATTCCTCACTCCGTCTCCCCTTTCTCTCTTATTGGCTCCCCTGTCGGCTCTCTCCACCCTAGCGCCGGCCCAGCCATAGTGAGGAGGTATGTTATCTAGCCTTGAGATGACTAAACAGGAGAAGGAACTGTACAACAACACTTGTTCCAATGGAAAATTAGAAGGTCGATGGGCTTTAGATATGAAGCAATGGGATGTTTTTAATAATAAATGGTCACACTTTATTAAACAACAGAAAGGCCTACAATAGACATTTAAGTCATTTAGCAGACGCTAAATACAATAGCCTTGGTGAAAATGTTTGTTTAAGTCTCACGCTCCTCTTTCCCAGGGTCTCTCCTCCTCCACCTGACTTTCCTCTCAACACATAATACAAACCAGACGCCATTTTCTATTTTATTTCTCTCTCCAATAAATTCCCCTTTGGCTGGTTTTCTCCCTAACAGCTTTCCCAGACCAGACCATTCCTAGCTCTACTACATTTTAAAATATATTATACAGGTGTTTTAAAATCATTTATCTCATCTTCAGTGAACTGCTCTGAGAACAGTTTAGATAGGATTTAATGCCATCAGTGGGGCAGCTTCAACAAACAGGAGAGATTAGCGCTGTCAAACTTATGGCAACCCTAATGCCTACATAGTGCACTACTTTTGACCAGAGACCTATGGGGACTATACATTTGGGACACAGTAAGTTCAGGGAATGAGAATAGCCCTTAGCCTTAGTGGTGAATGAGAATAGCCCTTAGCATTAGTAGTGAATGGGAATGTCCCATAGCATTAGTAGTGAATGGGAATGTCCCATAGCATTAGTAGTGAATGGGAATGGCCCTTATCATTAGTAGTGAATGGGAATGGCCCATAGCATTAGTAGTGAATGGGAATGTCCCATAGCATTAGTAGTGAATGGGAATGTCCCATAGCATTAGTAGTGAATGGGAATGTCCCATAGCATTAGTAGTGAATGGGAATGTCCCATAGCATTAGTAGTGAATGGGAATGTCCCATAGCATTAGTAGTGAATGGGAATGGCCCATAGCATTAGTAGTGAATGGGAATGGCCCATAGCATTAGTAGTGAATGGGAATGGCCCTTAGCATTAGTGGTGAATGAGAATAGCCCTTAGCATTAGTGGTGAATGGGAATGGCCCTTAGCCTTAGTGGTGAATGAGAATAGCCCTTAGCATTAGTGGTGAATGGGAATGGCCCATAGCATTAGTGGTGAATGGGAATGGCCCTTAGCATTAGTAGTTAATGGGAATGTCCCTTAGCATTAGTAGTGAATGGGAATGGCCCATAGCATTAGTAGTGAATGGGAATGGCCCTTGTCATTAGTGGTGAATGGGAATGGCCCATAGCATTAGTGGTGAATGGGAATGGCCCATAGCATTAGTGGTGAATGGGAATGGCCCATAGCATTAGCGGTGAATGGGAATGACCCTTAGCATTAGTGGTGAATGGGAATGGCCCATAGCATTAGTGGTGAATGGGAATGGCCCTTAGCATTAGTAGTGAATGGGAATGACCCTTAGCATTAGTGGTGAATGAGAATGGCCCATACCGTTAGCTACGTAGCTGTGAATGGGGCTAATGTGTACTGACAAGTGATCGGGGAGAATGTGGTCTCTGCCATCATCAGAGAGTGGAGTCGTGATGACAACGGAAAAAGGCCACAAATAACACAAAGGCCAGTCATCTGGGTCTCAGGAGATGAGAACGTTTGGCGTCCAATGGATTTGCAGACAGCTGAGAAAGTTTGGCGTCCAATGGATTTGCAGACAGCTGAGAATGTTTGGCGTCCAATGGATTTGCAGACAGCTGAGAACTTTTGGCGTCCAATGGATTTGCAGACAGCTGAGAACATTTGGCGTCCAATGGATTTGCAGACAGCTGAGAACATTTGGCGTCCAATGGATTTGCAGACAGCTGAGAACATTTGGCGTCCAATGGATTTGCAGACAGCTGAGAACATTTGGCGTCAATGGATTTGCAGACAGCTGAGAACATTTGGCGTCCAATGGATTTGCAGACAGCTGAGCTGAATGGAAGACATTTGGCGTCCAATGGATTTGGCAATGACAGCTGAGAACGTTTGGCGTCCAATGGATTTGCAGACAGCTGAGAACGTTTGGCGTCCAATGGATTTGCAGACAGCTGAGAACGTTTGGCGTCCAATGGATTTGCAGACAGCTGAGAACGTTTGGCGTCCAATGGATTTGCAGACAGCTGAGAACGTTTGGCGTCCAATGGATTTGCAGACAGCTGAGAACGTTTGGCGTCCAATGGATTTGCAGACAGCTGAGAACGTTTGGCGTCCAATGGATTTGCAGACAGCTGAGAACATTTGGCGTCCAATGGATTTGCAGACAGCTGAGAACATTTGGCGTCCAATGGATTTGCAGACAGCTGAGAACATTTGGCGTCCAATGGATTTGCAGACAGCTGAGAACATTTGGCGTCCAATGGATTTGCAGACAGCTGAGAACATTTGGCGTCCAATGGATTTGCAGACAGCTGAGAACATTTGGCGTCCAATGGATTTGCAGACAGCTGAGAACATTTGGCGTCCAATGGATTTGCAGACAGCTGAGAACATTTGGCGTCCAATGGATTTGCAGACAGCTGAGAACATTTGGCGTCCAATGGATTTGCAGACAGCTGAGAACATTTGGCGTCCAATGGATTTGCAGACAGCTGAGAACATTTGGCGTCCAATGGATTTGCAGACAGCTGAGAACATTTGGCGTCCAATGGATTTGCAGACAGCTGAGAACATTTGGCGTCCAATGGATTTGCAGACAGCTGAGAACGTTTGGCGTCCAATGGATTTGCAGACAGCTGAGAACGTTTGGCGTCAATGGATTTGCAGACAGCTGAGAACATTTGGCGTCAATGGATTTGCAGACAGCTGAGAACGTTTGGCGTCAATGGATTTGCAGACAGCTGAGAACGTTTGGCGTCAATGGATTTGCAGACAGCTGAGAATGTTTGGCGTCCAATGGATTTGCAGACAGCTGAATGAAGAACATTTGGCGTCAATGGATTTGCAGACAGCTGAGAACATTTGGCGAACATCAATGGATTTGCAGACAGCTGAGAACATTTGGCGTCCAATGGATTTGCAGACAGCTGAGAACATTTGGCGTCCAATGGATTTGCAGACAGCTGAGAACATTTGCTGGAGCAGACAGCTTTTGGCGTCAATGGATTTGCAGACAGCTGAGAACATTTGGCGTCCAATGGATTTGCAGACAGCTGAGAACATTTGGCGTCCAATGGATTTGCAGACAGCTGAGAACATTTGGCGTCAATGGATTTGCAGACAGCTGAGAACATTTGGCGTCAATGGATTTTTGCAGACAGCTGAGAACATTTGGCGTCAATGGATTTGCAGACAGCTGAGAACATTTGGCGTCAATGGATTTGCAGACAGCTGAGAACATTTGGCGTCAATGGATTTGCAGACAGCTGAGAACATTTGGCGTCCAATGGATTTGCAGACAGCTGAGAACATTTGGCGTCAATGGATTTGCAGACAGCTGAGAACATTTGGCGTCAATGGATTTGCAGACAGCTGAGAACGCGTTTGGCGTCAATGGATTTGCAGACAGCTGAGAACATTTGGCGTCCAATGGATTTGCAGACAGCTGAGGAACGACAGCTGAGAACATTTGGCGTCCAATGGATTTGCAATTTGGCGTCAATGGATTTGCAGACAGCTGAGAACGTTTGGCGTCAATGGATTTGCAGACAGCTGAGAACATTTGGCGTCAATGGATTTGCAGACAGCTGAGAACGTTTGGCGTCAATGGATTTGACAGACAGCTGAGAACGCTTTTGGCGTCAATGGATTTGCAGACAGCTGAGAACGTTTGGCGTCAATGGATTTGCAGACAGCTGAGAACGTTTGGCGTCAATGGATTTGCAGACAGCTGAGAACATTTGGCGTCAATGGATTTGCAGACAGCTGAGAACATTTGGCGTCAATGGATTTGCAGACAGCTGAGAACATTTGGCGTCAATGGATTTGCAGACAGCTGAGAACATTTGGCGTCAATGGATTTGCAGACAGCTGAGAACGTTTGGCGTCCAATGGATTTGCAGACAGCTGAGAACATTTGGCGTCCAATGGATTTGCAGACAGCTGAGAACATTTGGCGTCCAATGGATTTGCAGACAGCTGAGAACATTTGGCGTCCAATGGATTTGCAGACAGCTGAGAACATTTGGCGTCCAATGGATTTGCAGACAGCTGAGAACATTTGGCGTCCAATGGATTTGCAGACAGCTGAGAACATTTGGCGTCCAATGGATTTGCAGACAGCTGAGAACGTTTGGCGTCCAATGGATTTGCAGACAGCTGAGAACATTTGGCGTCCAATGGATTTGCAGACAGCTGAGAACATTTGGCGTCCAATGGATTTGCAGACAGCTGAGAACATTTGGCGTCCAATGGATTTGCAGACAGCTGAATGAACAGCTTTGGCGTCCAATGGATTTGCAGACAGCTGAGAACGTTTGGCGTCAATGGATTTGCAGACAGCTGAGAACATTTTGGCGTCCAATGGATTTTGCAGACAGCTGAGAACGTTTGGCGTCAATGGATTTGCAGACAGCTGAGAACATTTGGCGTCCAATGGATTTGCAGACAGCTGAGAACATTTGGCGTCCAATGGATTTGCAGACAGCTGAGAACGTTTGGCGTCCAATGGATTTGCAGACAGCTGAGAACGTTTGGCGTCCAATGGATTTGCAGACAGCTGAGAACGTTTGGCGTCCAATGGATTTGCAGACAGCTGAGAACGTTTGGCGTCCAATGGATTTGCAGACAGCTGAGAACGTTTGGCGTCCAATGGATTTGCAGACAGCTGAGAACGTTTGGCGTCCAATGGATTTGCAGACAGCTGAGAACGTCCAATGGATTTGCAGACAGCTGCGTTTGGCGTCAATGGATTTGCAGACAGCTGAGAACGTTTGGCGTCAATGGATTTGCAGACAGCTGAGAACGTTTGGCGGATTTGCAATGAGAACATTTTGGATTTGCAGACAGCTGAGAACATTTGGCGTCCAATGGATTTGCAGACAGCTGAGAACGTTTGGCGTCAATGGATTTGCAGACAGCTGAGAACGTTTGGCGTCCAATGGATTTGACAGCTGACAGCTGGATTTGAGACGCTTGAACGCGGCGTCAATGGATTTGCAGACAGCTGAGAACGTTTGGCGTCCAATGGATTTGCAGACAGCTGAGAACGTTTGGCGTCCAATGGATTTGCAGACAGCTGAGAACATTTGGCGTCCAATGGATTTGCAGACAGCTGAGAACATTTGGCGTCCAATGGATTTGCAGACAGCTGAGAACATTTGGCGTCCAATGGATTTGCAGACAGCCCCAGTGCTGTTGGATCAAATAAGACGGGTGGTGGTGCTCCATGGTTTCACAGCCAGACAAAACATCCCAGCCCTGACCCAACAGCCCCTGTTGAAGAATAGCCATGCTCAATACATGCATGGTTGGTCCTGAAGCTGTCATTGTAAATAGGAATTTGTTCTTAACTGACTTAGTTAAATTAAAGGTTAAAACAAAATAGAACTCTAAATAGAAACCTATAGAAATCTAAATATAACCCTATAAAACTCTAAATATATCCCTATATATAGAACCCTATAGAACCCTACAGAACTCCAAATAGAACTCTAAATAGAACCCCAAATAGAACCCCATAGAACCCCAGATAGAACTCTAAATATAACCCAATAGAACTCTAAATAGAACTCCAGATAGAACCCTATAGAACCCTATAGAACTCCAAATAGAACCCTGTTATAAAAAGACAGCTAGTGCCTGAAACCAACTCCTCTCCCCACAACTCTCCTGTTCCTTTCTTCCTTTTTAATACTAAACCAAAATAATCCAAGAGCCAAAAACACCCCCCTCCATCCCATTAACCCCCCCATGCCTACACCCCCTTTTACCGTGAAACAAGAAAACACATTTATGAATATCCTGGGAAGAAAGGAGGAAGAAAATAAATGAAAAATAAATCCCCCCACTCAGAATCCCTCTCTTATTTTTCATCAGGCGCAAGGAAAAACTCCTGCTACTCAGCTTTGTGTGAATATGATGCCTGGTCCCTTTGGGTTTCAATCTGACCACGCACGTACGCACGCACGCTCACTTCTGGGGAGGCAGCATAGCATAGTGGTTAGAGCATTGGACTAATAACCGAAAGGTTGAAAGGTCGAATCCCGGAGCTGACAAGGTACAAATCTTTCGTTCTGCCCCTGAACAAGGCAGTTTAACCCACTGTTCCCAGGCCGTCATTGAAAATAAGAATTTGTTCTTAACTGACATGTCTAGTTAAATAAAGTTTCAAAAAAACAAACACCCCCAACCCTCCCGCTACTGAATGAGGAGGTTATGATCCAGATCTGTTTCGGCTTTTAAGAAGCTCAACTTTTCCAAGACTCAACTCAACGATGATGAATTACGTGACATGTAAAACGAACCAAGGTTTGGAAAAGTCTGTCTGCAGAAATCACACTGACCACATTAACAGATGGTGAGAGAGAGAGTGAGCGAGATGGAAGTAGAGAGACAAGGAGTGGGAGAGAAAGAGAGACAAACTGCTTAATATGACTGTTGCATATACAATCATCAGGTGCTTTCAGCCCGGTTCTCAGGCTCCAGGGTGGAAAGAGTTGTGTAATTTACACACAGCACCTGCATCTCGCAGCATGCTCTGTACAGTATGTAACGTAGCGACTCAGAACCACCAGGCCAGCTGGCTTGGAGCATCACCAAGGGAACAACCAAATGACACCCTACAACAGCTATACTGCCTTATAGGCCCTGGTCAAAACAAGTGCACTATATAGGGAATAGGGTGCCATTTGGGAAGCAGACATTTCCTTACTATCGCTGCCGTTACATAACTGACCAAACCCATGAAGAGCTCAAGCCAGCCTATTGCATCACACTCAAGGACACAAACACCCCCAAAACAAGTTAGCTAATTATTGCAATAAAATACAATTATGTGCTTTCGAAACCATTCTGATTTAACCAAATACAATAACACAGAAGAGCCATATGCAGAGTGGGTATGGCTCTTCTGAGGGGATCTCCCGAGGCCATCTCTCCTATGTAGAGGTACAACAGATACACTACAGATAGAAAATATATCAACATGTAACACACACACACACACACACACACACACACACACACACACACACACACACACACACACACACAGGGCCTCCACCATAAAAAAAAACATAGAAACAGCTTCCATTGTCCTCCAAGGCCCATTAATCTGCCAACAGTTGGTTTAGGTTTACCTCTTCCTTCTCTCCAGCCACCATTTTGTCCATGTTCAGTAATGAACACTGACTCCATTACCTAAAGGTTAGACAGTAATGCTTAGCCTCCCATGTATAAAATGTACAGTGAACAGGGGAATATAGTGAATAGAATAAGGGAAGAACTCCAACTAAGTGAAGCATGCTGCAAATGATCCTGTGGAGTATATGTTTGTGTGTGTGCTCATTCACACTCCTGCATATGTATGTACAATGTTTCAGCGACAGAGAGCATGTGCTAAAATCAAGCAGACGTGAACATTAATCTTCTCGGTAAGGGCTCCTCTTGGTAAGAGTCGTCCTGGTAATGAGCCTCTTGGTAATGACGCTCTTGGTAATGATACCACTGGTTGTGAACTTTAACCATCTTGGTAATGAGCCTCTTGGTAATGGTTCTCTTGGCATTGAGCCTCTTGTTATTGATTTTCTTGGTAATGGTTATCTTGGCAAGGGTTCTCTTGGAAATGACCCTCTTGGTAATGGTTCTCTTGGTAAGGGTTCTCTTGGTAAGGGTCTCTTGGTAAGGGTTCTCTTGGTAATGAGATTCTTGGTAATGTGCCTCTTGGTAATGTGTCTCTTGGTAATGTGTCTATTGGTAACGGTTCTCTTGGTAATGAGCCTCTTGGTAATGTGTCTCTTGGTAATGGTTCACTTGGTAATGAGCCTCTTGGTAATGGTTATCTTGGTAAGGCTCCTCTTGGCAATGAGGCTCTTGGTAATGATCCTCTTTGTAATGGTCCTCTTGGTAATGAGGCACTTGGTAATGGTTATTTTAGTAATGAGCCTCTTGGCAATGAGCCTCTTGGTAATGGTTCTCTTGGTAACAAGCCTCTTGGTAATTGTTCTTTTAGTAATGAGTCTCTTGCTAATGAGCCTCTTGGTAATGAGTCTCTTGGTAATGGTTATCTTGGTAATGGTTCTCTTGGTAATGAGCCTCTTGGTATTGAATCTCTTGGTAATGATGTCCTGGTAATGAGCCTCTTAGTTTTGAACCTCTTGGTAATGAGCCTCTTGATAAAGAGTCTCTTGGCAATGCTTCTCTTGGTAATGGGTAGCTTGGTAATGGCCCTCTTGGTAATAGTTATCTTGGTAATGAGGCTCTTGGTAATGACCCTCTTGGTAATGAGCCTATTGGTAATGATAACACTGGTTGCTACTCCTAAACACTGCACAGACCTACTGCACAGACACTATAAGCAGGGAGTTGTCTTCAGAGCTGTGTGTGTGTGTGTGTGTGTGTGTGTGTGTGTGTGTGTGTGTGTGTGTGTGTGTGTGTGTGTGTGTGTGTGTGTGTGTGTGTGTGTGTGTGTGTGTGAGAGAGAGAGAGCAGACTCCAGAACAGGCAGGGTATAAACAGGTATTTGCCCTTGTATCCTGAAGGATGTTCTACCATTACAAATCTAGGATGGAAATCAAAAATGTAATCACAGGAAGAGGCTGGAGCCTGCCAACATCATTGTATTTGTTATAATAACAAAAGGACAAACACACACACACACAGAGAAACACACACAGACACAATTTAAAAGCGAGACCTCTTGACTGCTTCAGTTGGCAGCAGTACGGGCCATTGACTGCTGTAGGTCCTACTATGTACCAGCGGAGGCTGGTGGGAGGAGCTATAGGAGGACCGACTCATTTTAATGGCTGAAATTGAATCTATAGAATGGAGTAAATGGTTCCCATTGGTTTGATACTGTTCCATTTAGTCCGCATCAGCCATTACAATGAGCCCGTCCTCCTATAGCTCCTCCCACCAGCCTCCATTACTGTGTACATGTAATCACTCGAGTTGGAATGTGGATCAAAAGCTGACAACCCTCATTGACCTTCCCCTCTCAGACACTATTGATGGCTCATTGACCTTCCCCTCTCAGACACTATTGATGGCTCATTGACCTTCCCTTATCAGACACTATTGATGGCTCATTGACCTTCCCCTATCAGACACTATTGATGGCACATTGACCTTCCCCAATCAGACACTATTGATGGCTCATTGACCTTCCCCTATCAGACACTATTGATGGCTCATTGACCTTCCCCTATCAGACACTATTGATGGCTCATTGACCTTCCCCAATCAGACACTATTGATGGCTCATTGACCTTCCCCTATCAGACACTATTGATGGCACATTGACCTTCCCCTCTCAGACACTATTGATGGCTCATTGACCTTCCCCTCTCAGACACTATTGATGGCTCATTGACCTTCCCTATCAGACACTATTGATGGCACATTGACCTTCCCCTATCAGACACTATTGATGGCACATTGACCTTCCCCAATCAGACACTATTGATGGCTCATTGACCTTCCCCTATCAGACACTATTGATGGCACATTGACCTTCCCCTATCAGACACTATTGATGGCACATTGACCTTCCCCTATCAGACACTATTGATGGCTTCCCCTATCAGACACTATTGATGGCACATTGACCTTCCCCTATCAGACACTATTGATGGCACATTGACCTTCCCCTATCAGACACTATTGATGGCACATTGACCTTCCCCTATCAGACACTATTGATGGCACATTGACCTTCCCCTATCAGACACTATTGATGGCACATTGACCATTGTTTGACATTAGAGAAGCTTCCATTAAAGAAAACACTGAGTTCTATTGGATAGAATGAATCCACAATATGGCAGAGATGGAAAAGACATGACAGATATGTGTTTTCAACAACAGGATATGGTCAATAATATCAAAGGCTGACATCTAACAGTACAGTGCCCACAAACTTCTTATTATACATTTCTTTCAACCAATCATCAGTCATTTGTGTCAGCGCAGTACATGTTGAGTGCCCTTCTTTATAAGCACGCTGAAAGTTTCTTGTTAATTTGTTTACAGAGAAGTAGCATTTTATTTGGTCAAACACTATTTTTTTCAAACAGTTTGCTAAGAACTAGCAGCAAGCTGGTAGGTCTGCTGTTACAACCAGCAGAGACCGGTTTACCACTCTTGAGTAGTGGAATGACTTTGACTTCCTTCCAGGCCTGATGACAAAGATTTTATTCCAGGCTCAGATTAAAGATATGACAGAGAGGAGTGGCTGTAGAGTCAGCTACCATCCTCAGGAGCTTTCCATCTAAATGGTCAATGCCAGGAGATGTGTCATTATTGATCGATAAGCTCACCCACACTAACTTTACAAAATTCTAACTTGCAATGGTTTTCTTTCATTATTTGTTTTTTAATTAATTAATACGATGGCTCACTGTTTATTGTTGGCATTTCCTGCCTAAATTTGCCCACTTTTCCAATGAAGTAATTATAGAAAATAATTGCCATTATCAAATGGTTTTGTGATGAATAAGGCATCTGATTTGATGAAAGATGGAGTTAAATTTGTCTCTAACCATAAGTTCACTTAAAATAATCCAAATGTTTTTTTCCATCATTCTTTATATCATTGATTTTGGCTTTATAATGCAATTTATTATTCTTTTAGTTGAGTTTAGTCACATAATTTCTCACTTTGCAGTCAGTAAGCCAGTCAGATGTGTAGCCAGACTTATTAGCCACTCTTTTTGCCCCCATCTTGTTCAACCATACAGTTTTTCAATTCCTCATCAATCCACGGAGCATTAACAGTTCTAACAGTCCGTTTCTTAATTAACAGCTTCTTAACAGTTCTAACAGTCCGTTTCTTAATTAACAGCTTCTTAACAGTTCTAACAGTCAGTTTCTTAATTAACAGCTTCTTAACAGTTCTAACAGTCCGTTTCTTAATTAACAGCTTCTTAACAGTTCTAACAGTCCGTTTCTTAATTAACAGCTTCTTAACAGTTCTAACAGTCCGTTTCTTAATTAACAGCTTCTTAACAGTTCTAACAGTCCGTTTCTTAATTAACAGCTTCTTAACAGTTCTAACAGTCAGTTTCTTAATTAACAGCTTCTTAACAGTTCTAACAGTCAGTTTCTTAATTAACAGCTTCTTAACAGTTCTAACAGTCAGTTTCTTAATTAACAGCTTCTTAACAGTTCTAACAGTCCGTTTCTTAATTAACAGCTTCTTAACAGTTCTAACAGTCCGTTTCTTAATTAACAGCTTCTTAACAGTTCTAACAGTCCGTTTCTTAATTAACAGCTTCTTAACAGTTCTAACAGTCAGTTTCTTAATTAACAGCTTCTTAACAGTTCTAACAGTCAGTTTCTTAATTAACAGCTTCTTAACAGTTCTAACAGTCCGTTTCTTAATTAACAGCTTCTTAACAGTTGCATGCTTATCAATAAAGCAATTTCATAAATTCATCAAGTGCAGCATCTGGACCAACACATGTGTTTAACATTATCTACATAAGAGTCACAACAAAATATTTTGTATGATCTCTAATACAGTTGAAGTCCGAAGTTTACATACATCTTAGCCAAATACATTTAAACTCAGTTTTTCACAATTCGTTGGATGCGCTGTGTTAAGAAGCAGTGCGGCTTGGTTGGGTTGTGTATCGGAGGACGCATGACTTTCAACCTTCGTCTCTCCCAAGCCCGTACGGGAGTTGTAGCGATGAGACAAGATAGTAGCTACTAAAAACAATTGGATATCACGAAATTGGGGAGAAACGGGGTAAAGATTCCAGGCACTGGTTACAGTAAGAAGCTTCCTCTTGAGCGGACAGCTTGACGAAGACCCGTCAATACTCAGGTCTCCGAGAAAGTAGACCTCTCTGTTTACATCACATACACTATCAAACATTTCACACATATTATTTCGATACTGACTGTTAGCACTTGGTGGCCTATAGCAACACCCCAAAAGAAAAGGCTTTAGATGTGCCAAGTGAAACTGCAAACACAACTGATGTTAGCAAGTTATTGATTTAATGAACCTTATTTCTAAGGCTACCTATATTAATATGGACTATTTCCAGCCCTTTCCTGGGAAGCTAATCAGAGATGGACATGGAAAATGGAAAAGAGAAAACAAAGCAAGAGAAGAAAATATACATTCAGCAGTCCATTCATCAGTTGGTGTGTGTAAGTGTGTGTAAGTGTGTGTAAGTGTGTGTAAGTGTGTGTAAGTGTGTGTAAGTGTGTGTAAGTGTGTGTGCTGTGGAGTTGAAGCTATGAGCCCATAGGCTTGGCTCTCTCATCCCTTCCAATCTTTTTGGAGGGAGAGTGGAAAATGACCATGTCATAGCGGATGTCACCACGCTCTCCGACAGCTTTCATGGCTGGGATAAGTTCTTTCCTCTTCTGACGCACAACTTCAGGATAGTCCTCACTGATGGTAGATATACGTCCCTCTCGAGTTCTTGGCTCTTTCCAGAACAGCTACTTGGTCCTTGAACATGTGTCTGGTGGTGAGTTTTCCACTCCACCTTAATCTTCCTGTGGCCCATCTTCAGTTTCTCCGAGATTATTTCCCTCACTGTTATCATGGATTCACGTACAGAACTGATGTCATCTCTCAATAACTTGCTGTCATTTTGCCGTTCTCATGTTAAACCCTTGTGTAGTCTTAACATTCTGTACTCAAAAATTAACCTGCCTTCACTAAACCCCGAAAATAAAGCAGCTGAATTGAATTTTAAACCCCAAATCTATTTTGCATGAAGAAATAAGCTGTCATTCATCACAAACTTTGTGAATATCTGGGTTTTCCTTATTCACACAAAGACTGCTTTGAAATTAGTGGACACCACTCGTTTTTATTACAACAAACGTGCCATAATTGTTTTCTTTACTAAAGTAGAGGTTTATTATTATTATTATTGCTAAAGGTACTGCATAGGTGTAAAAACATTTTAAAGCAAAAGATAGCATGTGTATAGCCTAAGAAGTAGCAGAAATGTGCAGAAAGTAGTTTTGAATGCATTTTATTGAAGGAGAACAATAACAGTCTTGAACGTTTTTGGCAACATATTGATATATTCTTATATATTGTACAATGAGGAATTCAACTACAAAATACTAGTCTTCTCCCATGTTTGTAACCATTGCCCCCACCCACAAGGTGTATAAACAACAACAAGAAATAAGATTTAAATAAGTTAATAGATCCAAACAAAAATGTGAAGAACATCAATCCACTCTAATGACCACATGTAGGACAGTATGCAAGTGTGTGTGAGTGTGCATGGACTTTGCTGATGTATTTCTCACACGTGCAGCACATAGTATTTGTTTTACAGTCCTTCTTTGGGGGGCAGAATTGGCATCTCCTCCTCTTGCCTGCCCCAGCTGCAGCCTCAGGTGGATCAGGACAAGATTCAGCCCCCTGAACAGCTTTCACAAGCGCTGCAGAGGCTGCTGTGCGGTGGAGGCGCTCCCTTCTTTGGATGTGTGGGGTTACAAGTGCCTTTCCCAGCTGCTCCAGGAACACCCTCCTCTTGTTCTGCTTATCAGGCATCCAGGTAAAGTTGATCTTGTTCCATATCACAAAGGCATTGTATGAGGACATATTAATGATATTATGGAAGATGATCAGGGGCCAGCGGGAGTTCATCCTCCTGCAGCTGTAAGTTCCAATCACCTTGTCCAGGTTGTCCACACCTCCTTTGTTGTGGTTGTAGTCCAGGATGATGGCTAGCTTCCTGTCCTCACAATCACTGAACTTGTTTTTTTGTTCATCCTCAATGGCACTCACGGCTGCTTTGGTCTTGTCATGGTAACAATGTAGGTAATGCTGTTACTCCTCGCAGTTCCAGACAGGGCAGGTAGTAGGGAAGATTGGAAACAACGACAACAAACAGCAAGGATCTAGACCGCCAGAAGCACGGGACAATACACGATCCCAGCCACAATGGCTAAGCGCGTCGTGGGCTTTGTTCAATTCCTCAAGAAAACCGTGATAGCTTTATATGCAGCTAGCTAGCGGCTAGGCTAGCTGCTACGCCAAACAGCTCCTCAGCAGGATCACGTGACAGATAGTAATGGTCCCAGCAACTGATGTCAACTTTCCAAAACAACAAACTTTCCAAATAAACTAGCCGAGCTCTTCCTCGTTCCGCGTTCAACAGGAAGTGCACTATACAGGGAAGGGGGGCATTTGAAATGCAGTCAGAACGACTTTAGCTGTATGAAATCAAACGTTTACTTCCATTAGTCTTAATCTTGCAATGGACATTTCCATTTCTATAGTGATGTTGTTTTAGCAATAGTGGTCAGTGGACACCGCTCGTTTTTATTACAACACACCTGTCATAAAACAACTAAATAAATAGTGCTTTACATTCAACTATACAATACCGCCCATTCCCAACTTAATCAGGACAAAAATCATATAGTCAGATAGCTGGTTGCTCCCACACTGTGCTTTGCCAAACTGTAAACTGAAAGAAGCCTTTATTTGACGAACCACCCTATGACAATCATGCACACCCACCCACCCACACCCACCCACCCACCCACACAAACCCACCCACCCACCCACCACCCACACACACCCAGACTAGATTAAAAAGACTAGGATATAAAGACTAGGATATTGAGACAAAGATATAGAGACTAGGATATAGAAAATATATAGACTAGGACATAGAGGATATAGAGACTAGGATATAGAGACTAGAGTATAGGGACTAGGATACAGAGACTAGGATACAGAGACTATGATATAGAGACTAGGATATAGCAGATATAGAGACTAGGATATTGATGCTATAGAGACTAGGATATAGAGAATATAGAGACTAAGATATAGAGACTAGGGTATAGGGACTAGGGTATAGAGACTAGGGTTTGGAGACTAAGATATATAGACAGATTGAGAGACTGAAATATAGAGACTAGGATATAGAGGAAATAGAGACTAGGATATAGAGGATATAGAGACTAGGATATAGAGACTATTATACAGAGGATATAGAGCCTAGGATATAGAGACTAGGATATTGTTAGGATATATAGTCTAGGATATAGAGACTAGGATATTGTTAGGATATATAGTCTAGGATATAGAGACTAGGATATTGTTAGGATATAGAGTCTAGGATATAGTAGCTAGGATATAGAGTCTTGGATATAGAAGCTAGGATATAGTCTATGTGATACGCACTGACCATAGTTTGCTTTGTATGTTTCTATGTTTTGTTTGGTCAGGGTGTGATCTGAGTGGGCATTCTATGTTGGATGTCTAGTTTGTCTGTTTCTGTGTTTGGGCCTGATATGGTTCTCAATCAGAGGCAGGTGTTAGTCGTTGTCTCTGATTGGGAACCGTATTTAGGTAGCCTGTTTTGTCATTGTGGGTTGTGGGTGATTGTCTACGTTATGTTGCTTGTTAGCACAGTGTTTCAGTAGCGTCACGGTTGTCACTTTGTTTTGTATTTGAAAGTGTTTCAGTTTTTCCAAAAATAAAATGACGAACACTTACCATGCCGCATCTTGGTCCGATCCTTACTCCTCTTCAGACGAAGAGGAGGAAATCTGCCCTGACACTAGGATATAGAGACTAGGATATAGAGACTAGGATATAGACTAGGATATAGAGACTAGGATATAGACTGTAATATGGAGTCTAGGATATAGAAGCTAGGATACAGAGTCTATGATATAGAGACTAGGATATAGTTCGGATATAGAAACTAGGATATAAAGTCTATGATATAGAGACTAGGAAATAGAGACTAGGATATGGAGACGAGGATATAGAAGATAAGATAAAACCTTGGTTATTGACAGGAAATGGAATCACCCAGAACTTACTTTCGTACACACACTCCATCTTTCTCCCCACCCTCTCTTCCTCCCTGACTGAGAAATGGGAATTAGGAGACGTCGGGCCCTTCCATTGAAGCCACATGCTGTAAAGAAACAGCCTTGTTTCTGTCACAGAAAGAGATTTGGGCGATTCCCTTGTGTAATTTGGCCAGATGTTCACTTATAAAGTCATAACCTAGTGTGGGAAACCGACTCTCTCTCTGTCTCTCTCTCTCTCTCTCTCTCTCTGTCTCTCTCTCTCTCTCTCTCTCTGTCTCTGTCTCTCTCTCTCTCTCTCTCATACACAATAAACAATAACATTCAAACAAAACACAATAAACATTCAAACAAAACAAACACATATATCAATGTAAAAATCCCTAGCCTTTCTCCTTAACTGACCCAGAGACAACAACATAACCAAATGAAACGTTACTTGGAGATTATTCCACATGACAGGGGCCTGGTAGAAAAATGTAGCTTTAACCAACTCTGCGGGTACACGTGGTGTCTCCATCATTAACCAACCTTGTGATCTAGTGGGGAGGGAGGGGGTTCCTTCTCTCCTGTAACCAGTACAGTCCAGCTCCACAGTATTGTGTTAACTGAACACAAACAGCAAAAATCCCTGTGGTCTGATTGGTCGATTTGTTGAGTGATTGATTGATTGATTGATTGATTGATTGATTGATTGATACACACTGTACATTTTAAAAACATTACAAGGATTTCACACAAAAGAATGTCTGAGAATTATTTTCGTTATGGTCCCTAAAGTCCATGGTGCAAAGAAAACATTACAACATTACACAGATACTAACCTGACGTACCTGAGTGTTTTTTTTCTTTCTGACTGGTCCTGACAACAAAACAGTCGGGGGAGGTTCTCTTCTGCACTGTTCAACCAATCCAGTTAACGTGGAGGAGGAGTTGAGGTGAATCGCCGTCTTGTTAAAGTCCGTAAAGGGTGAAGTTGCGTCCAATGCATCCGGTATCACGGTTCAGACTAAGATACAGACACAGGAAGCAGACAGTACGAGTCTCAGAGTTTATTATAGTTCAAGGTGCAGGCCAAAGGTCAAGGCAGGTACAGAGTCGTAATCCAAATCAGAGTTAGGCAGGTTCAGGATGGCGGTCAGGACCAGGGTCATGACAGACAGAAAGGTCAGAACTGGGAAGACTACGAAAAACCTTTAACTAGAGCAGAGGAAACACAGGGAACACGCTGGTATTGTGGTGTTGATTGTGGTGTTGATTGTGGTGTTGATTGTGGTGTTGTTTGTGGTGTTGATTGTGGTGTTGATTGTGGTGTTGATTGTGGTGTTGATTGTGGTGTTGATTGTGGTGTTGATTGTGGTGTTGATTGTGGTGTTGTTTGTGGTGTTGATTGTGGTGTTGTTTGTGGTGTTGATTGTGGTGTTGATTGTGGTGTTGATTGTGGTGTTGATTGTGGTGTTGATTGTGGTGTTGATTGTGGTGTTGATTGTGGTGTTGATTGTGGTGTTGATTGTGGTGTTGTTTGTGGTGTTGATTGTGGTGTTGTTTGTGGTGTTGATTGTGGTGTAGTTTGTGGTGTTGATTGTGTGGTTGTTTGTGGTGTTGACTGTGGTGTTGCCATCTGACGAAGGGAGGCCCGTGATGATGTCCAAGGATACTGTAGATACAGACACATTAAATACAGATTGTACCAGGTGATCAGTTCTGCACTCTGGCACACACAGATGAGAGTACTCTGAAATCAGAGTAGATAGGCAGATTACACTTGCAAACACAAGAGATATGCTAACTGTATAACAGACTGTTTCATTCGCTGCCGTCCAGGCTTGTGGCATGCTACTAATTTCTCAGATACGTCGTCATACTTATTGTGATCTTTTTGTAAAACAAGCCAACCTGGATACTAAGGAGATCCTGAGGTAAGTCAACGAGCACCAACAGCTGTACGCTATGGAGGAACAACATACTCCTTCATGGAAAGATCCGAAGAAATTTAACTCGGGAAAAAAAAAAAAAAAAAAGATTAATCTACAGACAAGGACGATTTAGTTACCGTTAAAGTAGAGGCTCTGGCTGGAATCCATGCAACACTGGGAAAGTTGTGTGAGGAGGTAGCAGAGGGGGAGTTTGTAGTTCAACCAGAGTGAAATTCTCACACTCCAAGGAGATAACAAGTCACTCACAGCAAAGGTAAAAATCCCACGATTCCAACATGGATTATCTACTCAGGGAAAATAGGGTGATGAAGGGGGCGCGACAAGACATACAATGTTGTAGCATGCGTGAACATTTTTTATTTCTGTGATTCCTGAGGACGTATACAATAATCCAGAGGTCGCGATCAGAGAAGTCATGAAATCCGCCTTGAATCTTCTTATAGAGACTGTAAACAAGATGGCTTTCCACCGAGTACTCAGACTTGGAGCTCGGAGCAACAAGACCAAGGGTCCCAAATATTTGAACACAACCAACAAAAGGAGCTGATCAAAATCAGGGGATAGGAGCTTAAAAGGGGCCAAATTCTGTCACAATTACCAATTTCCAAGGGTGATAAACGAACGTCGTAAGAGACCGTATCCGGTACAAAGACAACAAAGGGAGAAGGGTAAGCGTGCCTTTATCATTGTGGACAAACTCTTTATAGATGGACAGCTATTCCGAGGCAGCTCCATAACACCTTGGTTGTACTAAGTTCTACATGGACTTCAGGTTACGAGAAAAAGAAAAGTATGGGATTATGGGTTTAAAATATCTGAACATTATGAAGTGGATATGAACACACACGTGCTCAATTACATGTTTGCTTACGCATGCGGACTTATACACACAAACACACACCTGATCTTTCTCTCTTTTCTCTTCTCTTGTCTCCCTCTATTGTACTGTTTTATAACTGAACTTATTTATTGTTTGTCTATCTTTTCTATGTATTTGTCTACAAGTTATTAAATATTTACAACCAGCAAGGGGAAGATATCAGAATAGGGGCGTTGGGGAATAGTAACATATTGTACGGAATACATTTGATTACTGTAGCGAAGTCGTCTGTCGAGTAATGCAAGGTCTCTTTCATGATCATGTGAAGCATCGGTTGCTATGGAAACTCTGGGATGTTTTTCAATTACGTTTTAAAGGTAATTATGGTGCAACTGTGATGGATGATACGATATGGATTACAATTATCATCATGGATATTTAGGCTGTACGCACTACATTTTACACACATAGACACTCAACAATTGCAAATTGGCATTTATTTGGACATCAGACATTATAGTCTTACTCTTACACAGACGTCGTACACACTCTCACTATATCACATCCAATATCAGACACATCAACTTACTCAGATTTGCCACACACATAATATCTTGTATCAATTTTCTAACATCTGTGGCATTGGCTCACAGGCAAGGGACTAAAACAGTATTTCTTGAATTGTAAATATCAGACATTTGAAAGATCTAGTTGTTTTGACCGTCATAATACATCTTATGGCAGTAACTTTACAAGCCCTAATTATGGTCCATTTAGACTGAGAATAGTATCTAGTTATGGTAAGGGGTGAAATAAGTATAGCTAGTTATAATTGTAATGGTTTATCAGATGATTAAAAAAAAATAAGATAAGTCTTTACATGGCTAAAAGAAAAGGAATATAACATATACTGTTTACAGGAAACTCACTCTACATCCTGAGATGACGTTGTGTGGAAAAAGGAATGGGGTGGTGAAATCATTTTATGTCATGGACAAAGGAACTCAAAAGGTGTGATGATATTAATTAACAAAAATGTTGATATTAATGTGCAAATAGTCAGGAATGGTTCACAAGGAAGGTGAATCTTTTTGAATATAGAAGTGGACGAAAAATAAAGTTGGCTCCTTTAATCTATATGGTCCCAATCAGGATGAGCCATACTTATTTCGAAAACATTTATACCAATTTATTGAAATTACAGGCAACAAATGATCAAATGATTATGGTAGGAGACTATAACACAGTGTCTCAATGGGCCGTAAAGGTAACTACTCTACAAACTATCATCACCGTGAACTTAAGGAAATCACAAATATTATGGACACATTAGAAATAGTGGATATTTGGAGACTAAAAAACCCAGACCTAGTGAGATACAGTTGTAGGCTTGTTTACCAACAATGATGACACGGCCTACAGGGAGGAGGTGAGGGCCCTCGGAGGGTGGTGTCAGGAAAATAACCTCACACTCAACGTCAACAAAACAAACAACGCATCACTGGGGGCAAACTACCTGCCCTCCAGGACACCTACACCACCCGATGTTACAGGAAGGCCATAAAGATCATCAAGGACATCAACCACCTGAGCCACTGCCTGTTCACCCCTCTATCATCCAGAAGGCGAGGTCAGTGCAGGTGCATCAAAGCGGGGACCGAGAGACTGAAAAACAGACTCAAGGCCATCAGACTGTTAAACAGCCACCACTAACATTGAGTGGCTGCTGCCAACATACTGACTCAAATCCCGAGCCACTTTAATCTTTAAAAATTGGATGTAATAAATGTATCAATAGTCACTTTAAACAATGCCACTTTATATCATGTTTACATACACTACATTACTCATCTCATATGTATATACTGTACTCGATACCATCAACTGCATCTTGCCTATGCCGCACGGCCATCGCTCATCCATATATTTATATGTACATATTCTTATTCATTCCTTTACATTTGTGTGTATTAGGTAGTTGTTGTGAAATTGTTAGATTACTTGTTAGATATTACTGCACGGTTGGAACTAGAAGCACAAGCATTTCGCTACACTCACATTAACATCTGCTCACCATGTGTATGTGGCCATAACATTAACATGTGCTCACCATGTGTATGTGGCCATAACATTAACATCTGCTCACCATGTGTATGTGACCATAACATTAACATGTGCTCACCATGTGTATGTGGCCATAACATTAACATGTGCTCACCATGTGTATGTGACCATAACATTAACATGTGCTCACCATGTGTATGTGACCATAACATTAACATGTGCTCACCATGTATATGTGACCATAGCATTAACATGTGCTCACCATGTGTATGTGACCATAACATTAACATGTGCTCACCATGTGTATGTGGCCATAACATTAACATCTGCTCACCATGTGTATGTGACCATAACATTAACATGTGCTCACCATGTATATGTGACCATAACATTAACATGTGCTCACCATGTGTATGTGGCCATAACATTAACATGTGCTCACCATGTGTATGTGGCCATGAGGTATAACATTAACATGTGCTCACCATGTGTATGTGGCCATAACATTAACATGTGCTCACCATGTGTATGTGGCCATAACATTAACATCTGCTCACCATGTGTATGTGACCATAACATTAACATGTGCTCACCATGTATATGTGACCATAACATTAACATATGCTCACCATGTGTATGTGGCCATAACATTAACATCTGCTCACCATGTGTATGTGACCATAACATTAACATGTGCTCACCATGTATATGTGACCATAGCATTAACATGTGCTCACCATGTGTATGTGACCATAACATTAACATGTGCTCACCATGTGTATGTGGCCATAACATTAACATCTGCTCACCATGTGTATGTGACCATAACATTAACATGTGCTCACCATGTATATGTGACCATAACATTAACATGTGCTCACCATGTGTATGTGACCATAACATTAACATGTGCTCACCATGTGTATGTGGCCATGAGGTATAACATTAACATGTGCTCACCATGTGTATGTGGCCATGAGGTATAACATTAACATGTGCTCACCATGTGTATGTGGCCATGAGGTATAACATTAACATGTGCTCACCATGTGTATGTGGCCATGAGGTATTTAACATGTGCTCACCATGTGTATGTGACCATGAGGTATAACATTAACATGTGCTCACCATGTGTATGTGACCATGAGGTATAACATTAACATGTGCTCACCATGTGTATGTGGCCATGAGGTATAACATTAACATGTGCTCACCATGTGTATGTGGCCATGAGGTATAACATTAACATGTGCTCACCATGTGTATGTGACCATGAGGTATAACATTAACATGTGCTCACCATGTGTATGTGACCATAACATTAACATGTGCTCACCATGTGTATGTGGCCATGAGGTATAACATTAACATCTGCTCACCATGTGTATGTGACCATGAGGTATAACATTAACATGTGCTCACCATGTGTATGTGACCATAACATTAACATGTGCTCACCATGTGTATGTGACCATAACATTAACATGTGCTCACCATGTGTATGTGACCATAACATTAACATGTGCTCACCATGTGTATGTGGCCATAACATTAACATGTGCTCACCATGTGTATGTGGCCATAACATTAACATGTGCTCACCATGTGTATGTGACCATAACATTAACATGTGCTCACCATGTGTATGTGACCATAACATTAACATGTGCTCACCATGTGTATGTGGCCATAACATTAACATGTGCTCACCATGTGTATGTGGCCATAACATTAACATGTGCTCACCATGTGTATGTGACCATAACATTAACATGTGCTCACCATGTGTATGTGGCCATAACATTAACATCTGCTCACCATGTGTATGTGACCATAACATTAACATGTGCTCACCATGTGTATGTGACCATAACATTAACATCTGCTCACCATGTGTATGTGGCCATAACATTAACATGTGCTCACCATGTGTATGTGGCCAATCAAAAATGATTTGATTAGAGATATAAATGTATAAATGGAGGAAACTTAATCAAGCTAGTCGTCTTGACTACTTTCTTGTCTCTTTCTCTCTTCAATCAAAAGGTCATAAAAGTTCTAATAGGAGTCAGAATGCGATCGGATCATCATCTAATTGGCCTTCACATAACTCTTATAGATTTTCCACGTGGACGGAGACATTGGAAATTTGATCAAAGTGGAGCACAGCTTATTTTTAACTAAGACAAAATCATTCATAACTTAATTTTTCCAGTATAATATAGGTTCAGCAAATCCCCTTATTATTTGGGACACCTTTAAATGTACCTTCAGGGGTCATTCAATTTAATATTTATCAATCATTTAAAAAAATTATGTTTCTGGCTAAAGAGACAAGACTAACAAGGAAAAATCCATGAACTAATTAATAGTACAGGTAGATGGCAATAAAAGCAATACTACAGAGACACAGCATAAGTTAGAGGAAAAACAAAAAGAACTTGAGGACCTTATTCAAGAATGATCTAATGTAATCTATTACAAAAATAAAGTAAACTGGATGGAGAAAAATGCACAAAATTCTTCCTGAATCACCAATACAGCAACGCTAACAACAATAATTTGCAGGAACTCGTTACTGAAGAAGGAGTCACCTATGATTCTCTGAATTATATTTTAAAAGAGAAAGCTAATTATTTTAGGCAGATGTTGTCTTTTCCATCTCATCCTCTCTGAACGAAGATCATGGTAAGGAATTCTTTCCTAATAATATTTTTTTTTTTAAATGGAAAATTAACAAATGTACAGAAAAATCAGTGCGAAGGCCAAATTAGGAAGAACTTTTTGAGGCTATTAAATCCTTTCATTCTGGACAACTTCCAGGGCTTGATGGCATACCTGTATATCAAGCCTTTTTTGATATACGAAAAGCTCCATTGTTATATTGTTTTAACTACTCCCATAGAAATGGTAGTCTGTCAGGTACTCAGCAGGATGGTCTGATTTCTCTATTTTTAAAACAAGACCGAGATGGAAAATATAAAGACCCAGTTTATCTATAAAAAAACTGGAGGCCCCTTACACTTCAATGATGTGATGCAAAAATACTAGCAAAATGCATAGCACTCAGAATTAAAAGGGTTTTACCAGGTATTGTTCATCCTGATCAGACAGGTTTTTTACATGGACGATACATTGGAGATAATATAATAAAACAATTACTAGAAACAATAGAACATCATGGAACATCTCAGAAGCCAGACCTGGTATTTATAGTGGATTTTGAAAAGGCAATTGATGAAGACTGGATTTTATTTATAAATGCCTGGATTTTTTCAAATTCGGTAATTCTCCTATAAAATGGGTAAAAAATTATGTATAGCAACCCCAGGTGTAAAATAGTAAATAACAGCAACTTCTCAGAGAGTTTTGAATTGTCAAGAGGAGTTAAACAAGGGTGTCCGCTGTCACCATATCTCTTCGTTATGCCCATCGAACTGCTAGCTATTAAAACCAGTTCCAATAACAACATTAGAGGATTAGAAATCCAATGCTTAAAAACAAAGGTGCCCATGTATGCCGATGACTCAAGTTTTATGTTAAGTCCACAAGCTAGATCCCTGCAATGTCTCATTGAAGATAACTTTTCTGTACTCTCTGGACTAAAACCTAATTATGATAAGTGTACAATATTACTTAACTTTTACCTTACCCTGCAGTTTACCTATAAAATGGGCTGATGGTGAAGTAGACATACTTGGTATTCAAATCACAAAATATATAAATAAGCTCTCCACAATGAATTTCAATAGAAAACTTGTAAAAATAGACAAGATCCTGCAACCATGGAGAGGTAAATACCTGTGTATTTATGGAAAATTTGCCCTGATTAACTCCTTAGTCATATCTCCCTTTACTCACTTACGGCGCTGCCTACTCCTGATGATTTGTTTTTCAAATCATTTGAGCAAAAAATATTTAGCTTTATCTGGGACACTAAACCAGACAAAGTAAAACGTGCCTATCTATATATTGGGTGGGTTGAGATTATTAAATATAAATGCAGTAAACCTCTCTCTAAAAGGTTTACTGATTCAAAAGTTTTACTTGAACCCTAAATGGTTCTCAAGTAGATTACTAAGAAAAGCTCATCCATTGTTTAAAAATGCAGCGTGGTTATTTATAAACATCTTTAATGAAAGATGAAAACGTGAACACTATACAAAACAAGAAACCGTGGAAAAACCGAAACAGTCCTAACTGGTGCAAAACACAGAGACAGGAATAATCACCCACAAAATACCTAAAGAATATGGCTGCCTAAATATGGTTCCCAATCAGAGACAACGATAAACACCTGCCTCTGATTGACAACCACTCCAGGCAACCATAGACTTACCTAGAACACTCAACTGAACACAACCCCATAGACTACAAAACCCCTAGACAAAACAAGACACAAAAATCACCCATGTCACACCCTGGCCTAACCAACATAATAAAGAAAACACAGAATACTAAGGCCAGGGCGTGACACATTCCCTTGAAAAGATAGAACAAATATTATGGCTGAACTCAAATGTGCTGGTTGATAAAATACCTGTATTTATGGGAAAGATGTTTGAAAAGGGTATTTTGTTCTTAAATTATATTGTAAATTCTACTGGTAGAGTTGTGTCCTTCGCGGAGTTATCAGACTTGTACGAGAAGGTCTGCTCAATCCAAGAGTACAACCAATTGATTACAGAATTACCTCAATACTGGAGGAGGCAGTTGGCAGTGGGAGGAGGTTATGAACTGATCTGTCTGCCCAATATAAAGGATCAATACTGAGGAGGCAGGTGGGAGGAGGTAGGGAACTGGTCTGTCTGCCCAATATAAAGGATCAATACTGAGGAGGCAGGTGGGAGGAGGTAGGGAACTGATCTGTCTGCCCAATATAAAGGATCAATACTGAGGAGGCAGGTGGGAGGAGGTAGGGAACTGATCTGTCTGCCCAATATAAAGGATCAATACTGAGGAGGCAGGTGGGAGGAGGTAGGGAACTGGTCTGTCTGCCCAATATAAAGGATCAATACTGGAGGAGGCAGGTGGGAGGAGGTAGGGAACTGGTCTGTCTGCCCAATATAAAGGATCAATACTGGAGGAGGCAGGTGGCAGCGGGAGGAGGTAGGGAACTGGTCTGTCTGCCCAATATAAAGGATCAATACTGGAGGAGGCAGGTGGCAGTGGGAGGAGGTAGGGAACTGGTCTGTCTGCCCAATATAAAGGATCAATACTGGAGGAGGCAGGTGGCAGCGGGAGGAGGTAGGGAACTGGTCTGTCTGCCCAATATAAAGGATCAATACTGGAGGAGGAGGGTGGGAGGAGGTAGGGAACTGGTCTGTCTGCCCAATATAAAGGATCAAAACTGGAGGAGGCAGGTGGCAGTGGGAGGAGGTAGGGAACTGGTCTGTCTGCCCAATATAAAGGATCTATACTGGCTGAGGAATAAAATATAAAAGGATCAATACCAGGTGGCAGTGGGAGGAGGTAGGGGAAGGAGGGTGGGAGAGGTGGGAACTGGTCTGTCTGCCCAATATAAGGTGGGAGGCAGGTGGGAGGAGGTAGGGAACTGGTCTGTCTGCCCAATACAAAACAAATAGCATAAATAGGAAAGTATACCCATTCATTTGAGGACCTGGATATTGACAATTGTGCCATACAGATTGCAAAATAGTTGGGAAGATATTTGTGATGTACCAATTCAATGGTAAAGGGGGTATTCGTTGATATATAAAACAACGCAAGATTCAAGACTTTGTGCTTTTCAGCTAAAATTATTATATATAATTCTTGCCACTGACAAAATGTTGAATATTTGGGGCATAAAAGCATTTAGGATATTCAATAAAACATTTTTTTTAAAGAAATGTTAAAATATTGTAGCAGGTGTGTTCAGCCAGGTGGCCAGTACTTACTGTAGGTCTGATTGTATGGGTCTACACATGGGTCACATCTATACAGATAGATAGAGGACTCTACCCACTGGGCACAGATATGGAAACAACATTGATTCAACCAGTGTGTGTCCAGTGGGTAGTGCCAAAAAGGCCATTTTAACATGAGCAGCGCCATTGAGCTCTTTCACCATTTTGAAGTAGTCAATTGGGTGGGACTTCCTATGGTTTCAAGGAAGGACCATATTCATTATACTCGTGATCTAACAAGTGCCAAAAAGGCCATTTTAACATGAGCAGCGCCATTGAGCTCTTTCACCATTTTGAAGTAGTCAATTGGGTGGGACTTCCTATGGTTTCAAGGAAGGACCATATTAATTATACTCGTGATCTAACAAGTGCCAAAAAGGCCATTTTAACATGAGCAGCGCCATTGAGCTCTTTCACCATTTTGAAGTAGTCAATTGGGTGGGACTTCCTATGGTTTCAAGGAAGGACCATATTCATTATACTCGTGATCTAACAAGTGCCAAAAAGGCCATTTTAACATGAGCAGCGCCATTGAGCTCTTTCACCATTTTGAAGTAGTCAATTGTTTGGGACTTCCTATGGTTTCAAGGAAGGACCATATTAATTATACTCGTGATCTAACATTCCATAACTGCAGGTGACAGTAAATCTCCAAACCTTGGCTTTATACCTGCTCAAACAACATCCTCCAGGTGGCAGTATGCACCCTTTCAGTTAGTTTGCCAACTCATAGTAGTAGTAGAAGAAGAACAGTGACCAGTTCAAATAGAGATGGCCTTCATGGCGCCGCCCATGCTTTATAACTATTGTATTGTATTTGTATATATTAAGGATGCCCAGGAGTTCCTACCAAGGCAGCAGCTACTCTTCCTGGGGTTTATTAAGGATGCCCAGTAGTTCCTGCCAAGGCAGCAGCTACTCTTCCTGGGGTTTATTATGGATCTCCATTAGTTCCTGTCAAGGCAGCAGCTACTCTTCCTGGGGTTTATTATAGATCCCCATTAGTTCCTGCCAAGGCAACAGTTACTCTTCCTGGGATATTATTAAGGATGCCCATTAGTTCCTGCCAAGGCAGCAGCTACTCTTCCTGGGGTCCAGCAACATTAAGCCAGTTATATATAATTACAAATTTTACATAACATATACATTTCATAAATACATTTCACAACACATTAAGTGTGTTCCCTCAGGCCACTATGCTAATACAGTACTACATATCTACAATACAAAATCCATGCGTACGTGTGTGTGTGTAGAGTGTGTGTCTTATCATGTGTGTGTGTAGAGTGTGTGTCTTATCATGTGTGTGTGTGTGTGTAGAGTGTGTGTCTTATCATGTGTGTGTGTGTCTTCACTGTTGTTCCATAAGGTGTATTTTTACCTGTTTTTTAAATCTGATCCTTCTGCTTGCATCAGTTACCTGATGTGGAATAGAGTTCCATTAGGTCGTGGCTCTATGTAGTACTGTGGAATAGAGTTCCATTGGGTCATGGCTCTACGTAGTACTGTGGAATAGAGTTCCATTAGGTCATGGCTCTATGTAGTACTGTGGAATAGAGTTCCATTGGGTCATGGCTCTACGTAGTACTGTGGAATAGAGTTCCATTAGGTCATGGCTCTATGTAGTACTGTGGAATAGAGTTCCATTAGGTCATGGCTCTATGTAGTACTGTGGAATAGAGTTCCATTAGGTCATGGCTCTATGTAGTACTGTGGAATAGAGTTCCATTAGGTCATGGCTCTACGTAGTACTGTGGAATAGAGTTCCATTAGGTCATGGCTCTATGTAGTACTGTGGAATAGAGTTCCATTAGGTCATGGCTCTATGTAGTACTGTGGAATAGAGTTCCATTAGGTCATGGCTCTATGTAGTACTGTGGAATAGAGTTCCATTAGGTCATGGCTCTATGTAGTACTGTGGAATAGAGTTCCATTAGGTCATGGCTCTATGTAGTACTGTGGAATAGAGTTCCATTAGGTCATGGCTCTATGTAGTACTGTGGAATAGAGTTCCATTAGGTCATGGCTCTATGTAGTACTGTGGAATAGAGTTCCATTAGGTCATGGCTCTATGTAGTACTGTGGAATAGAGTTCCATTAGGTCATGGCTCTACGTAGTACTGTGGAATAGAGATCCATTAGGTCATGGCTCTATGTAGTACTGTGGAATAGAGTTCCATTAGGTCATGGCTCTACGTAGTACTGTGGAATAGAGTTCCATTAGGTCATGGCTCTACGTAGTACTGTGGAATAGAGTTCCATTAGGTCATGGCTCTATGTAGTACTGTGGAATAGAGTTCCATTAGGTCATGGCTCTATGTAGTACTGTGGAATAGAGTTCCATTAGGTCATGGCTCTATGTAGTACTGTGGAATAGAGTTCCATTAGGTCATGGCTCTATGTAGTACTGTGGAATAGAGTTCCATTAGGTCATGGCTCTATGTAGTACTGTGGACTAGAGTTCCATTAGGTCATGGCTCTATGTAGTACTGTGGAATAGAGTTCCATTAGGTCATGGCTCTACGTAGTACTGTGGAATAGAGTTCCATTAGGTCATGGCTCTATGTAGTACTGTGGAATAGAGTTCCATTAGGTCATGGCTCTATGTAGTACAGTGCGCTTCCCATGGTCTGTTCTGGACTTTGTGATTGCGACGAGGTTATTCAGGTTATCAGGTTATTACATCAGGTTCATGCAATTCAAATAATTTCTGAATGAAATAATCTACACACCGAAGTTCTCAATTTCTCTGTCTCTCTTCACTGTAAGGTCTACTACACCTGTTGTATTCAGCATTTCACTTTAAGGTCTACTACACCTGTTGTAGTACTCTGCTTCCTTCTCACTCATACTGAGGGAGGGGGTTCTGATAATGGTGGAGTTCTTTCTGTTTGTGTGGTCCGGGTTGGGGATTAACTGTAATCGGTTTATCTAATCTGATTTAGGGCTGTTGTGATGACCATATTATCGCCACGGGGGACCCACGCAAACACGCGCGCACACTTAAAGCCATCTCTGTGTAACACTTTTTTATGTTGACATTTCTATCCTATCCTTTTGCCGTCTCCGCACAACAGGAGAGCAGTAAACATCTGTAAACATTTGCTTCTTCTACAGACATAACGAGGTTGTAACTCTGGTGAATTAGCCTCTTCCTTGACCCCCAGTGGGGCTGTTGACTCTCTACTGACTCCTGCACAACTGATCAGCAGTTAAGTCAGTTTAAACAGTGACTTTAGTACAGTTCGGGGCCAGGAGCTCGACCTTCAACGGTAAGGAAATTAGAAGTGGAACTCTACAGAGTTGTGTCCCTTGTACAAATCATTGTTGAAGCCACTTACACATAACAGGCAGATCACTCGAGACTGACTTTCAAATTGGACGTCAGCAAATGCCTTCAAAAACAGGCCACTATGGGCAACAGTGAGCGCTGTCACCTTTTTGCTTCCCAGAGTGCTGTGGGGTGCCCTTCTCCCTGAGTGCGCTGCACAATCAGGAAGTGTCTCTCACTCACATGGCTCTCTGTTCACATGATCAGGTCTTTCTTAAAGGCTACAAGTGAAGACAGATACATCAGGGAAATAACTGTGCGAGTCTTTATCAAATTCTGAGATGCATATAGAAGAACTGTCCACATTTACTTTAGTAGTAGGCCTAACAAACATCAGAAAGCACTAGCCTATGTCAATCTACTATCCCCCCATAGTACAAAAGTCGACCTATTCTGTGCGAGAAATAAATATTCCAAACATAGTCTAACATAGTTAGCTTTAAAGTGTTGATAAACTATTAGGCTACTTCTTCACATCATTATAAGCGCAGCTATATACACACGGCAGTAGGCTATAAGCGCAGCGATATACACACAGCAGTAGGCTATAAGCGCAGCAATATACACACGGCAGTAGGCTATAAGCGTAGCAATATACACACGGCAGTAGGCTATAAGCGCAGCAATAATATACACGGCAGTAGGCTATAAGCGCAAATGATCTTCCCCAAACTTGAAACTCATGCGCTGCCTATATATGGCAGTTAGGCTCTACACCCTTTGCATTTATACAAACCTTAGTAAACCATATAGGCCTATGGTCTAAGCTGCATGAGGTGTGTGACAAAGATTATAAAAAGTCTGGAGGGGAAAAAAAGGAAGTGTTTGTTTGTTTCTTATGCTGGGCATCATTCACAAGTGATAATATATTTACATTTACATTTAAGTCATTTAGCAGACGCTCTTATCCAGAGCGACTTACAAATTGGTGCATTCACCTTATGACATCCAGTGGATGTATAATTCACAAGTGATAGGTTAATACCCATCAGACAATTCTTGATTTAATCTTGTCTTATATACTACATAATATATGTGTGACATTTGTTTTGATTTAGGAATGGACCATTATCATGCACCTGTCTGGAAACAGGGGCAGTGGGAAAATTACATGTCATCTAATGCACTTAAATAGCGAATGGAGGACGATTTTCCCAGCGGTGTATTTTCATGCCAGGCAGGTAGGCTATACTCCTTTTGTAAAGACAAGCAATGTGCTGAATACTAGGAAAGTTGAGAAATAAATATAGTAGGCCTAGCCTATGGAAAGCTGATGGGATTCTCCTCTTTTTAGTAGAGGCCATCACTCCGTTTTCTCCCGCAATTGCTTAGCCTAGAGAAATGTTAATATAATAATAATAATAATAATATGAAATGTTGCGCAACATAAGCTCATGGGCTCTCATGAAGTGTTTGATTAGATTTTCGATTACATTTGCATTGATGTCAGAGTGATTAGAGGGACAATAGAGTGCTGAGTACCAGGCAGTTGACAAGTTTGGTCGGCTACTAATGACCATCAGCAGCATCAGAGCTTGGAGAAGCCTAATTACCATGACTAAACGGTCACATGGAATTTGACTGCCTGTGGCGATAATACGGTCACCACAGCAGCCCTAAATCAGATTAGATAAACCGATTACAGTTAATCCCCAACCCGGACCACACAAACAGAAAGAACTCCACCATTATCAGAACCCCCTCCCCCAGTATGAGTGAGAAGGAAGCAGAGTAAGGATGATGGAGATTCATTTGGCAGAAACACAGTATGATCATCTGATTGTGAGCCAAACATAACAATCACCTCACTCTCTGTATTCATTAGCTTCATCCCGTCTGTCTGCTCCTCTAGTTTCAAATCAAATCTAATTGTATTAGTCACATTCGCCGAATACAACAGGTGTAGTAGACCTTACAGTGAAATGCTGAATACAACAGGTGTAGTAGACCTCACAGTGAAATGCTGAATACAACAGGTGTAGTAGACCTTACAGTGAAATGCTGAATACAACAGGTGTAGTAGACCTTACAGTGAAATGCTGAATACAACAGGTGTAGTAGACTTTACAGTGAAATGCTGAATACAACAGGTGTAGTAGACCTTACAGTGAAATGCTGAATACAACAGGTGTAGTAGACCTTACAGTGAAATGCTGAATACAACAGGTGTAGTAGACCTTACAGTGAAATGCTGAATACAACAGGTGTAGTAGACCTCACAGTGAAATGCTGAATACAACAGGTGTAGTAGACCTTACAGTGAAATGCTGAATACAACAGGTGTAGTAGACCTCACAGTGAAATGCTGAATACAACAGGTGTAGTAGACCTCACAGTGAAATGCTGAATACAACAGGTGTAGTATACCTTACAGTGAAATGCTGAATACAACAGGTGTAGTAGACCTCACAGTGAAATGCTGAATACAACAGGTGTAGTAGACCTCACAGTGAAATGCTGAATACAACAGGTGTAGTAGACCTTACAGTGAAATGCTGAATACAACAGGTGTAGTAGACCTTACAGTGAAATGCTGAATACAACAGGTGTAGTAGACCTCACAGTGAAATCCTTACTTATGAGCCGTTAACCAACAATGCCATTTAAAAAAAATATGGGTAACAATAAGAAATAAAAGTAACAAGTAATTAAAGAACACCAGTAAAATAACAATAGCGAGAATATATACAGGCGGAGTACCGATACAGAGTGGGACGAATGGGAGAGACTCCCCAAATACAGGTGTGCCAAGCTTATAGCGTCATACACAAGAAGACTCAAGGCTGTATTGTGTGTAGATCTATGAGGGTGGGAAAAATGATTTAATCAATTTTAGAATAATGCTGTAACGTAACAAACCATGGAAAAAGTTAAGAGGTCTGATTACTTTCCGAGGATCGACGCTGGAGATAAGAAGCAGGTACCGGGACATTTAATTAACAACTGACATGGAACAGGACAGGACCGCGTCTGGACAGGAACACACAACGACATTAATGCAGACGCAGGGAACAAACAGAGGAAACAGATAGATAATCGGGAGGCAATCAAACAACAATAGAGTTCAGGTCTAATGAGGTGCAGGTGTGCGTAATGAAGGGGACAGCTGTGCGTAATGAAGGGGACAGGTGTGCGTAATGAAGGGGACAGCTGTGCGTAATGAAGGGAACAGCTGTGCGTAATGAAGGGGACAGGTGTGTGTAATGAAGGGATCAGCTGTGTGTAATGAAGGGGGCAGGTGTGTGTAATGAAGGGAACAGCTGTGTGAAATGAAGGAACAGCTGTGTGTAATGAAGGGAACAGCTGTGTGTAATGAAGGGGACAGGTGTGTGTAATGAAGGGAACAGCTGTGTGTAATGAAGGAACAGCTGTGTGTAATGAAGGGAACAGCTGTGTGTAATGAAGGGAACAGCTGTGTGTAATGAAGGGAACAGCTGTGCGTAATGAAGGGAACAGCTGTGCGTAATGAAGGGGACAGGTGTGTGTAATGAAGGGGACAGCTGTGTGTAATGAAGGGAACAGCTGTGTGTAATGAAGGGAACAGCTGTGTGTAATGAAGGGAACAGCTGTGCGTAATGAAGGGAACAGCTGTGCGTAATGAAGGGACAGCTGTGCGTAATGAAGGGAACAGCTGTATGTAATGAAGGGAACAGCTGTGTGTAATGAAGGGGCAGGTGTGTGTAATGAAGGGAACAGCTGTGTGAAATGAAGGGAACAGCTGTGTGTAATGAAGGGAACAGCTGTGTGTAATGAAGGGGACAGGTGTGTGTAATGAAGGGAACAGCTGTGTGTAATGAAGGGAACAGCTGTGTGTAATGAAGGGGACAGCTGTGCGTAATGAAGGGGACAGGTGTGCGTAATGAAGGAGACAGCTGTGCGTAATGAAGGGAACAGCTGTGCGTAATGAAGGGGACAGGTGTGTGTAATGAAGGGGACAGGTGTGTGTAATGAAGGGAACAGCTGTGTGTAATGAAGGGAACAGCTGTGTGTAATGAAGGGAACAGCTGTGCGTAATGAAGGGGACAGGTGTGTGTAATGAAGGGGACAGGTGTGTGTAATGAAGGGAACAGCTGTGTGTAATGAAGGGAACAGCTGTGTGTAATGAAGGGAACAGCTGTGCGTAATGAAGGGGACAGGTGTGCGTAATGAAGGAACAGCTGTATGTAATGAAGGAACAGCTGTGTGTAATGAAGGGGGCAGGTGTGTGTAATGAAGGAACAGCTGTGTGAATGAAGGGAACAGCTGTGTGTAATGAAGGGAACAGCTGTGTGTAATGAAGGGGACAGGTGTGTGTAATGAAGGGAACAGCTGTGTGTAATGAAGGGAACAGCTGTGTGTAATGAAGGAACAGCTGTGTGTAATGAAGGGAACAGCTGTGTGTAATGAAGGGGACAGCTGTGCGTAATGAAGGGGACAGGTGTGTGTAATGAAGGGAACAGGTGTGTGTAATGAAGGGAACAGCTGTGTGTAATGAAGGGGACAGCTGTGTGTAATGAAGGGAACAGCTGTGCGTAATGAAGGGGACAGGTGTGCGTAATGAAGGGGACAGGTGTGTGTAATGATAGGCAGTCTTGGCACACAGGAGAGCGGGAGCAGTCATGACAAATATTTTTGTTGAATTGAAACAATAGCAGTTGATGACTTTATACAGTATAGGCCGACATAGTCTCAGTTTATGATATGTCTTATAAAGCAAGCTTAGCCTTTTGTTTACAACACTGTCATCTCAGATTTTCAAAATATGCTTCTCAACCATAGCAAAACAAGCATTTGTGTAACAGTATTGAAAGCTAGTGTAGCATTTAGCGTAGCATTTAGCGTTAGCATTCAGCAGGCAACATTTTCACAAAAACCAGAAAATCATTCAAATAAAATAATTTACCTTTGAAGAACTTCGGATGTTTTCAATGAGGAGACTCTCAGTTAGATAACAAATGTTCAGTTTTTCCTGAAAGATTATTTGTTTAGGACAAATCGCTCCGTTTCTGCATCACGCTTAGCTACGAAAAACCTGTATCCAGGATTGTGTAAATCTATCCGCAAGCTCATTAGCATAACACAACGTTAACTATTCATGAAAATCGCAAATGAATGAAATAAATCTATTTGCTCTCAAGCTTAGCCTTTTGTTAACAACACTGTCATCTCAGATTTTCAAAATATGCTTTTGAACCATAGCTAAACAATCATTTGTGTAAGAGTATTGATAGCCTAGCATAGGATTAAGCCTGGCATTCAGCATGCAACATTTTCACAAAAACCAGAAAAGCATTCAAATAAAATAATTTACCTTTGAAGAACTTCAGATGTTTTCAATGAGGAGACTCTCAGTTAGATAGCAAATGTTCAGTTTTTACAAAAATATTATTTGTGTTGACAAATCGCTCCGTTTTCTTCATCACGTTTGGGTAATAAAAAATACATTTAAAAAATAATTATAATTAGGTCATTAAAACGCAAACTTTTTTCCAAATTAACTCCATAATATTGACAGAAACATGGCAAACGATGTTTAGAATCAATCCTCAAGGTGTTTTTCACATATCTATCGATGATAAATCCTTCGTGGCAGTTGACTTTCTCTTCTGAAGAAATGGAACGCGCATGGATCTAGAGATTACGCAATAATTTAGACACAGGACACCGGGCGGACACCTGGTAAATGTAGTCTCTTATGGTCAATCTTCCAATGATATGCCTACAAGTACATCACAATGCTGGAGACACCTTGGAGAAACGACAGAAAGGGCAGGCTCATTCCTGGCGCATTCACAGCCATATAAGGAGACATTGGAACACAGCGCCTTCAGAATCTGGGGCATTTCCTGTATGAAACTTCATCTTGGTTTCGCCTGTAGCATTAGTTCTGGGGCACTCACAGATAATATCTTTGCAGTTTTGGAAACGTCAGAGTTTTTTCTTTCCAAAGCTGTCAATTACATGCATAGTCGAGCATCTTTTCGTGACAAAATATCTTGTTTAAAACGGGAACGTTTTTTATCCAAAAATTAAAAGAGCGCCCCCTATCTCGAAGAAGTTAAACTGCCTTGTTCAGGGTCAGAATTACAGATTTTTACCTTGTCAGTTTAGGGATTCAATCTAGCAACCTTCGGTTACTAGTCCAACGCCTAACTACTAGGCTCTAACCACTAGGCTACCTGCCGCCTCAACACTCTAACCACTAGGCTACCTGCCGCCTCTACACTCTAACCACTAGGCTACCTGCCTCCTCTACACTCTAACCACTAGGCTACCTGCCTCCTCTACACTCTAACCACCAGGCTACCTGCCGCCTCTACACTCTAACCACTAGGCTACCCTGCCGCCTCTACACTCTAACCACTAGGCTACCTGCCGCCTCTACACTCTAACCACTAGGCTACCCTGCCTCCTCTACACTCTAACCACTAGGCTACCTGCCGCCTCTACACTCTAACCACTAGGCTACCCTGCCTCCTCTACACTCTAACCACCAGGCTACCTGCCTCCTCTACACTCTAACCACTAGGCTACCTGCCTCCCTACACTCTAACCACTAGGCTACCTGCCGCCTCTACACTCTAACCACTAGGCTACCCTGCCTCCTCTACACTCTAACCACTAGGCTACCTGCCGCCTCTACACTCTAACCACTAGGCTACCCTGCCTCCTCTACACTCTAACCACTAGGCTACCTGCCGCCTCTACACTCTAACCACTAGGCTACCCTGCCTCCTCTACACTCTAACCACTAGGCTACCCTGCCGCCTCTACACTCTAACCACTAGGCTACCCTGCCTCCTCTACACTCTAACCACTAGGCTACCCTGCCTCCTCTACACTCTAACCACTAGGCTACCCTGCCTCCTCTACACTCTAACCACTAGGCTACCCTGCCGCCTCTACACTCTAACCACTAGGCTACCCTGCCTCCTCTACACTCTAACCACTAGGCTACCCTGCCTCCTCTACACTCTAACCACTAGGCTACCCTGCTGCCCTGTTAAACCATTTGGAATGACTTCCATAACAACAGTGTATCAATTTAGTTGATAACCTTTAACTGCAGTGGGCTAAATCAGGGTCGCACAGAGTGATTCTGGGTAGTCTTAAAAAAGAAGACTTTGAAACAAAAGTATACACCTCACACACATGGTTATTGCCTTCAAAAGAAGACACCTGTACCATGTCAGACATCGAGTTGAAAATGTATTCCATTTTGAGTTTACATCCCAATATTACATTTCCTATACAGCACAGAAGACTGAAATTACAACAAAACATGTCGACAAGACCATGGTGCTTGCCTACGGAGCTGTGAGGGAACGGCACCTCAGTACCTCCAGGCTCTGATCAGGCCCTACACCCAAACAAGGGCACTCCGTTCATCCACCTCTGGCCTGCTCGCCTCCCTACCACTGAGGAAGTACAGTTCCCGCTCAGCCCAGTCAAAACTGTTCGCTGCTCTGGCCCCCAATGGTGGAACAAACTCCCTCACGACGCCAGGACAGCGGAGTCAATCACCACCTTCCGGAGACACCTGAAACCCCACCTCTTCATGGAATACCTAGGATAGGGTAAGTAAGGGTAAGTAATCCTTCTCACCCCTTCTCCCCCAAAAAAGATTTAGATGCAAGTGGCTGTTCCACTGGATGTCATAAGGTGTATGCACCAATTTGTAAGTCGCTCTGGATAAGAGCGTCTGCTAAATGACTTAAATGTAAATGTAATTGAAACACTAATGGTCATTGACTGCAGGAAAGGGCTGCGAGATTCTCTCAAAAATCCTTAAAACTCTAGAAGCTAAGCAGGGCTTGGTTATAAGCCTGATGGGAGACCAATGGATAGATCAACTCTCCAGGAGGTGCTGCCCATCCAGCCTATTATGTTTGGTTTTTTTTTTTTTTTGATAGTGGATATAACGTTGAAGATCTGACGTTGTTTCAAAGCTACAAAAAAAAAACAAGGTTTATCTATGTTGAAAATTGGTTACAACGATAACATAATCCTCGTGGTTGAAATGTCAACCTCAAAAACAACAGTTGAAATGTCATCCTCAAAAACAACAGTTGAAATGTCATCCTCAAAAACAACAGTTGAAATGTCATCCTCAAAAACAACAGTTGAAATGTCATCCTCAAAAACAACAGTTGAAATGTCATCCTCAAAAACAACAGTTGAAATGTCATCCTCAAAAACAACATTTCTCAAATGCAATTAATTTTTCCCACATCACAATCCGGTTTACAAATGAGGTTGAAATAGCGTTGATTCACAACAAGTTTGTGCCCAGTAGGATGTGTTGGTTTTGTCAGGGTTTTCCTGTGGTGAAGTAGAGGAGGACCAAAACGCAGCGTGGTTATATTGACTCATGTTTAATAAAAAAAAACGGACAAACATGAACACTACAAAACAATGAACATGGAAAACCAAAAACAGCCCTATCTGGTGCAAAACACAGAGACAGGAACAATCACCCACAAAACCCAACACAAAACAGGCTACCTAAATATGGTTTCCAATCAGAGACAATGACTAACACCTGCCTCTGATTGAGAACCATATCAGGCCAAACATAGAAATAGACAAACTAGACACACAACATAGAATGCCCACCCAGCTCACGTCCTGACCAACACTAAAACAAGGAAAACACATACTAACGATGGACAGAACGTGACAGGTTTCATGTGGCTGTGTTTTGATTTTTTTGTTTTGTATAATATATGTGTATATACAGTACCAGCCAAAAGTTTGAAAAAAGGGGGATACCTAGTCAGTTATACAACTGAACGCAATGAACTGAAATGTGTCTCCCGCATTTAACCCAACACCTCTGAATCAGAGAGGTGCTGTGGGGGCTGCCATAACCGACCGTCCACGTCTTCGGCGCCCGGGAACAGTGGGTTAACTGCCAGTGGAGAACGACAGATCTCCATGCTTTCTTTTTTAGTGCTGCTTCACTGATACGTGGCAGGTGAAGGGTTAAGGCCATCCGGAGACCCAGCTCTGGACCCTCCAGGCTTCCCAGTATACCTGGATATGGTGTGTGTGTGTGTGTGTGTGTGTGTGTGTGTGTGTGTGTGTGTGTGTGTGTGTGTGTGTGTGTGTGTGTGTGTGTCCGCTGTCATTAGCACATTGCCACTCACTGTGAATTAGTCCAACTAAATGGGGACGTACTCCTACAGTTGTACCTCGGGGGATGGCTGAGGTACCTCATCTGGTTCTGCTTTAGTTGATGAAAAAAAATCAGTTTTATTAAAAGGAGTGGGCAGAAAAGGAAGGGAGTGTCCTATTCATTGTTGCAGTCCTCCTGCTGGAGAAGGTAGCTCTCTCTCTCTGTGTCTGTCCTGATTCTCTCTGTGTCTGTCCTGATTTTCTCTCTCTCTCTCTCTCTCTCTCTCTCTCTCTCTCTCTCTCTCTCTCTCTCTCTCTCTCTCTCTCTCTCTCTCTCTCTCTCTCTCTCTCTCTCTCTCTCTCTCTCTCTCTCTCTCTCTCTCTCTCTCTCACAATCAGAGAGGATGCATTGACCTATAGAGAGACAATCAGAGAGGATGCATTGACCTGTAGAGAGACAATCAGAGAGGATGCATTGACCTGTAGAGAGACAACCAGAGAGGCTGCATTGACCTGTAGAGAGACAACCAGAGAGGATCCATTGACCTGTAGAGAGACAATCAGAGAGGATCCATTGACCTGTAGAGAGACAATCAGAGAGGATCCATTGACCTGTAGAGAGACAATCAGAGAGGATCCATTGACCTGTAGAGAGACAATCAGAGAGGATCCATTGACCTGTAGAGAGACAATCAGAGAGGATCCATTGACCTGTAGAGAGACAATCAGACCTGTAGAGGACAATCAGATTGACCTGTAGAGAGACAATCAGAGGATGCATTGACCTGTAGAGAGACAATCAGAGAGGATCCATTGACCTGTAGAGAGACAATCAGAGAGGATGCATTGACCTGTAGAGAGACAACCAGAGAGGCTGCATTGACCTGTAGAGAGACAACCAGAGAGGATCCATTGACCTGTAGAGAGACAATCAGAGAGGATCCATTGACCTGTAGAGAGACAATCAGAGAGGATCCATTGACCTGTAGAGAGACAACCAGAGAGGCTGCATTGACCTGTAGAGAGACAACCAGAGAGGATCCATTGACCTGTAGAGAGACAATCAGAGAGGATCCATTGACCTGTAGAGAGACAATCAGAGAGGATGCATTGACCTGTAGAGAGACAATCAGAGAGGATCCATTGACCTGTAGAGAGACAATCAGAGAGGATCCATTGACCTGTAGAGAGACAATCAGAGAGGATCCATTGACCTGTAGAGAGACAATCAGAGAGGATCCATTGACCTGTAGAGAGACAATCAGAGAGGATCCATTGACCTGTAGAGAGACAATCAGAGAGGATCCATTGACCTGTAGAGAGACAACCAGAGAGGCTGCATTGACCTGTAGAGAGACAACCAGAGAGGATCCATTGACCTGTAGAGAGACAATCAGAGAGGATCCATTGACCTGTAGAGAGACAATCAGAGAGGATGCATTGACCTGTAGAGAGACAATCAGAGAGGATCCATTGACCTGTAGAGAGACAATCAGAGAGGATCCATTGACCTGTAGAGAGACAATCAGAGAGGATCCATTGACCTGTAGAGAGACAATCAGAGAGGATCCATTGACCTGTAGAGAGACAATCAGAGAGGATCCATTGACCTGTAGAGAGACAATCAGAGAGGATGCATTGACCTGTAGAGAGACAATCAGAGAGGATGCATTGACCTGTAGAGAGACAATCAGAGAGGATCCATTGACCTGTAGAGAGACAATCAGAGAGGATCCATTGACCTGTAGAGAGACAACCAGAGAGGATCCATTGACCTGTAGAGAGACAACCAGAGAGGATGCATTGACCTGTAGAGAGACAACCAGAGAGGATGCATTGACCTGTAGAGAGACAATCAGAGTGGATGCATTGACCTGTAGAGAGACAATCAGAGAGGATGCATTGACCTGTAGAGAGACAATCAGAGAGGATGCATTGACCTGTAGAGAGACAATCAGAGAGGATCCATTGACCTGTAGAGAGACAATCAGAGAGGATGCATTGACCTGTAGAGAGACAACCAGAGAGGCTGCATTGACCTGTAGAGAGACAACCAGAGAGGATCCATTGACCTGTAGAGAGACAATCAGAGAGGATCCATTGACCTGTAGAGAGACAATCAGAGAGGATCCATTGACCTGTAGAGAGACAATCAGAGAGGATGCATTGACCTGTAGAGAGACAATCAGAGAGGATCCATTGACCTGTAGAGAGACAATCAGAGAGGATGCATTGACCTGTAGAGAGACAACCAGAGAGGCTGCATTGACCTGTAGAGACAACCAGAGAGGATCCATTGACCTGTAGAGAGACAATCAGAGAGGATCCATTGACCTGTAGAGAGACAATCAGAGAGGATCCATTGACCTGTAGAGAGACAACCAGAGAGGCTGCATTGACCTGTAGAGAGACAACCAGAGAGGATCCATTGACCTGTAGAGAGACAATCAGAGAGGATCCATTGACCTGTAGAGAGACAATCAGAGAGGATGCATTGACCTGTAGAGAGACAATCAGAGAGGATCCATTGAACTGTAGAGAGACAATCAGAGAGGATCCATTGACCTGTAGAGAGACAATCAGAGAGGATCCATTGACCTGTAGAGAGACAATCAGAGAGGATCCATTGACCTGTAGAGAGACAATCAGAGAGGATCCATTGACCTGTAGAGAGACAATCAGAGAGGATCCATTGACCTGTAGAGAGACAATCAGAGAGGATCCATTGACCTGTAGAGAGACAATCAGAGAGGATGCATTGACCTGTAGAGAGACAACCAGAGAGGATCCATTGACCTGTAGAGAGACAATCAGAGAGGATGCATTGACCTGTAGAGAGACAATCAGAGAGGATGCATTGACCTGTAGAGAGACAATCAGAGAGGATCCATTGACCTGTAGAGAGACAATCAGAGAGGATGCATTGACCTGTAGAGAGACAATCAGAGAGGATCCATTGACCTGTAGAGAGACAATCAGAGAGGATGCATTGACCTGTAGAGAGACAATCAGAGAGGATCCATTGACCTGTAGAGAGACAATCAGAGAGGATCCATTGACCTGTAGAGAGACAACCAGAGAGGATCCATTGACCTGTAGAGAGACAACCAGAGAGGATCCATTGACCTGTAGAGAGACAATCAGAGAGGATCCATTGACCTGTAGAGAGACAATCAGAGAGGATCCATTGACCTGTAGAGAGACAATCAGAGAGGATGCATTGACCTGTAGAGAGACAATCAGAGAGGATCCATTGACCTGTAGAGAGACAACCAGAGAGGATCCATTGACCTGTAGAGAGACAATCAGAGAGGATGCATTGACCTGTAGAGAGACAACCAGAGAGGATCCATTGACCTGTAGAGAGACAATCAGAGAGGATCCATTGACCTGTAGAGAGACAATCAGAGAGGATGCATTGACCTGTAGAGAGACAATCAGAGAGGATCCATTGACCTGTAGAGAGACAATCAGAGAGGATGCATTGACCTGTAGAGAGACAATCAGAGAGGATCCATTGACCTGTAGAGAGACAATCAGAGAGGATCCATTGACCTGTAGAGAGACAACCAGAGAGGATCCATTGACCTGTAGAGAGACAACCAGAGAGGATGCATTGACCTGTAGAGAGACAACCAGAGAGGATGCATTGACCTGTAGAGAGACAATCAGAGTGGATGCATTGACCTGTAGAGAGACAATCAGAGAGGATCCATTGACCTGTAGAGAGACAATCAGAGAGGATCCATTGACCTGTAGAGAGACAATCAGAGAGGATCCATTGACCTGTAGAGAGACAATCAGAGAGGATCCATTGACCTGTAGAGAGACAATCAGAGAGGATCCATTGACCTGTAGAGAGACAATCAGAGAGGATGCATTGACCTGTAGAGAGACAATCAGAGAGGATGCATTGACCTGTAGAGAGACAATCAGAGAGGATCCATTGACCTGTAGAGAGACAATCAGAGAGGATGCATTGACCTGTAGAGAGACAACCAGAGAGGCTGCATTGACCTGTAGAGAGACAACCAGAGAGGATCCATTGACCTGTAGAGAGACAATCAGAGAGGATCCATTGACCTGTAGAGAGACAATCAGAGAGGATCCATTGACCTGTAGAGAGACAATCAGAGAGGATGCATTGACCTGTAGAGAGACAACCAGAGAGGATCCATTGACCTGTAGAGAGACAATCAGAGAGGATGCATTGACCTGTAGAGAGACAACCAGAGAGGCTGCATTGACCTGTAGAGAGACAACCAGAGAGGATGCATTGACCTGTAGAGAGACAACCAGAGAGGATCCATTGACCTGTAGAGAGACAATCAGAGAGGATCCATTGACCTGTAGAGAGACAATCAGAGAGGATGCATTGACCTGTAGAGAGACAATCAGAGAGGATCCATTGACCTGTAGAGAGACAATCAGAGAGGATGCATTGACCTGTAGAGAGACAATCAGAGAGGATCCATTGACCTGTAGAGAGACAATCAGAGAGGATCCATTGACCTGTAGAGAGACAATCAGAGAGGATCCATTGACCTGTAGAGAGACAATCAGAGAGGATCCATTGACCTGTAGAGAGACAATCAGAGAGGATCCATTGACCTGTAGAGAGACAATCAGAGAGGATCCATTGACCTGTAGAGAGACAATCAGAGAGGATGCATTGACCTGTAGAGAGACAACCAGAGAGGATCCATTGACCTGTAGAGAGACAATCAGAGAGGATCCATTGACCTGTAGAGAGACAATCAGAGAGGATGCATTGACCTGTAGAGAGACAATCAGAGAGGATCCATTGACCTGTAGAGAGACAATCAGAGAGGATGCATTGACCTGTAGAGAGACAATCAGAGAGGATCCATTGACCTGTAGAGAGACAATCAGAGAGGATCCATTGACCTGTAGAGAGACAACCAGAGAGGATCCATTGACCTGTAGAGAGACAACCAGAGAGGATGCATTGACCTGTAGAGAGACAACCAGAGAGGATGCATTGACCTGTAGAGAGACAACCAGAGAGGATCCATTGACCTGTAGAGAGACAACCAGAGAGGATCCATTGACCTGTAGAGAGACAATCAGAGAGGATCTATTGACCTGTAGAGAGACAATCAGAGAGGATGCATTGACCTGTAGAGAGACAATCAGAGAGGATGCATTGACCTGTAGAGAGACAATCAGAGAGGATCCATTGACCTGTAGAGAGACAATCAGAGAGGATGCATTGACCTGTAGAGAGACAACCAGAGAGGCTGCATTGACCTGTAGAGAGACAACCAGAGAGGATCCATTGACCTGTAGAGAGACAATCAGAGAGGATCCATTGACCTGTAGAGAGACAATCAGAGAGGATCCATTGACCTGTAGAGAGACAATCAGAGAGGATGCATTGACCTGTAGAGAGACAATCAGAGAGGATCCATTGACCTGTTAGAGACAATCAGAGAGGATGCATTGACCTGTAGAGAGACAACCAGAGAGGCTGCATTGACCTGTAGAGAGACAATCAGAGAGGATCCATTGACCTGTAGAGAGACAATCAGAGAGGATGCATTGACCTGTAGAGAGACAACCAGAGAGGATCCATTGACCTGTAGAGAGACAATCAGAGAGGATCCATTGACCTGTAGAGAGACAATCAGAGAGGATCCATTGACCTGTAGAGAGACAATCAGAGAGGATGCATTGACCTGTAGAGACAACCAGAGAGGATCCATTGACCTGTAGAGAGACAATCAGAGAGGATCCATTGACCTGTAGAGAGACAATCAGAGAGATGCATTGACCTGTAGAGAGACAATCAGAGAGGATCCATTGACCTGTAGAGAGACAATCAGAAGGATGCATTGACCTGTAGAGAGACAATCAGAGAGGATCCATTGACCTGTAGAGAGACAATCAGAGAGGATCCATTGACCTGTAGAGAGACAACCAGAGAGGATCCATTGACCTGTAGAGAGACAACCAGAGAGGATGCATTGACCTGTAGAGAGACAACCAGAGAGGATGCATTGACCTGTAGAGAGACAATCAGAGTGGATGCATTGACCTGTAGAGAGACAATCAGAGAGGGTGCATTGACCTGTAGAGAGACAATCAGAGAGGATCCATTGACCTGTAGAGAGACAACCAGAAGTGGATGCATTGACCTGTAGAGAGACAATCAGAGAGGATGCATTGACCTGTAGAGAGACAATCAGAGAGGATGCATTGACCTGTAGAGAGACAACCAGAGAGGATGCAATCAATCAATGCTTTGTTAGATAGGCTATTCGACTTTCTCTGTTTCACGTTTCTATCCTGTTAAATATTAGCCACTATCAGTATGGACAGTCAGTAGGCCTAATAACCACACATGTTCAACTGAAAATGGACTGTTAGTTCCCTTCAGTTGGCATAGCCTACATTATCATTACATTTACTGTTAGTTCCCTTCAGTTGGCATAGACTACATTATCATTACATTTACTGTTAGTTCCCTTCAGTTGGCATAGTCTACATTATCATTACATTTACTGTTAGTTCCCTTCAGTTGGCATAGACTACATTATCATTTCATTTACTGTTAGTTCCCTTCAGTTGGCATAGCCTACATTATCATTTCATATACTGTTAGTTCCCTTCAGTTGGCATAGCCTACATTATCATTTAATATACTGTTAGTTCCCTTCAGTTGGCATAGACTACATTATCATTTAATATACTGTTAGTTCCCTTCAGTTGGCATAGCCTACATTATCATTTAATATACTGTTAGTTCCCTTCAGTTGGCATAGACTACATTATCATTTAATATACTGTTAGTTCCCTTCAGTTGGTATACCACTGTGTGCGTGCAGTGGTAATTTTAGCATGTAAATCTTTGTGGGGCAAAAGAGGTATAAATGTGTGACGCATGCTAGCAAAGTCACAACACAACACTAAACAGTACATGAATTGCACTCTAACGGTGACAAATGGACTCTCCTTCACTGCAGCCGACGTGAGGAAAACATTTAAACGTGTTAACCCTCGCAAGGCTGCAGGCCTCTTCAACCTCAGGAGGCTGAAGAAATTTGGTTTGTCATCAAAAGCACTCACAAACTTTTACAGATGCACAATCGAGAGCATCCTGTCGGGCTGTATCACCGCCTGGTACGGCAACTGCTCCGCCCACAACTGTAAGGCTCTCCAGAGTGTAGTGAGGTCTGCACAACGTATCACCGGGGGCAAACTACCTGCTCTCCAGGACACCTACACCAACCGATGTCACAAGAAGGCCATAAAGATCATCAAGGACAACAACCACCCGAGCCACTGCCTGTTCACCCCGCTATCATCCAGAAGGCGAGGTCAGTACAGGTGCATCAAAGCTGGGACCGAGAGACTGAAAAACAGCTATCTCAAGGCCATCAGACTGTTAAACAGCCACCACTAACATTGAGTGGCTGCTGCCAACACACTGACACAACTCCAGCCACTTTAATAATGGGAATTGATGGGAAATTATGTAAATATATCACTGACCACTTTAAACAATGCTACCTTATATAATGTTACTTACCCTACATTATTCATCTCATATGCATACGTATATACTGTACTCTATATCATCTACTGCATCCTTATGTAATACATGTATCACTAGCCACTTTAACTATGCCACTTTGTTTACATACTCATCTCATATGTATATACTGTACTCGATACCATCTACTGTATCTTGCCTATGCTTCTCTGTACCATCACTCATTCATATATCCTTATGTACATGTTCTTTATCCCCTTACACGGTGTATAAGACAGTAGTTTTGGAATTGTTAATTAGATTACTTGTTGGTTATTAGTGCATTGTCGGAACTAGAAGCACAAGCATTTCGCTACACTCGCATTAACATCTGCTAACCATGTGTATGTGACAAATAAAATATGATTTGATTTGAGGTCAAGATCCTGGTGAGGACGACAAGCCCGCAGATGAGCTTCCCTGAGATAGTTTCTTACAGTGTGGGCAGAAATTCTTTAGTTGTGCACACCCACAGTTTGCCAATTGCATGCTCCCTCAACACTTCACACTTATATCTGTTGCATTTAGAGTGGCCTTTTGTTGTCCCCAGCACAAGGTGCAGCTGTGTAACGATCATTCTGTTTAATCAGCTTATTGATATGTTCCCAGCACAAGGTGCACCTGTGTAAAGGCCAGGCTGTTCAAACAGCTTCTTGATATGCCACACCTGTCAGGTGGATGGATTATCTTGGCAAAGAGGAGAAATGCTCACTAACAGGGCTGTAAATACATTTGTGCCCACATTTTTTGACTAATAAGCTTTGTGTGCGTATGAAACATTTCTGGGATCTTTTATTTTAGCTCCTGAAACATGGGGCCTACATTTTAAATGTTGCATTTATATTTCTGTTCAGTGTAAAAGGTACACCGTATTTAAAAGGTTTGCTTATTAAGATAAATGTATTGAACACCCTATTGAATGAAATCTCCATGAGAAAATCTTTTGGCCAGCAAGTGGGAGGGTTTTCAGGGTTTGAGATTATTCAGAACGAGCAACGGAGACACACCTGCAGAGCATGTTATGCGACTGGATAAGGTAAGTCTGAATACCAAATACAGAGTGTGTAGGAAAGGCGTAAATTCCTAAATTGGAATCAGGCCCTTAGAAAAAGGGATTGTGAATGTTTGGACATTCCTAAATTGGAATCAGGCCCTTAGAAAAAGGGATTGAGAATGTTTGGACATTCCTAAATTGGAATCAGGCCCTTAGAAAAGGGATTGAGAATGTTTGGACATTCCTAAATTGGAATCAGGCCCTTAGAAAAGGGATTGAGAATGTTTGGACATTCCTAAATTGGAATCAGGCCCTTAGAAAAGGGATTGAGAATGTTTGGACATTCCTAAATTGGAATCAGGCCCTTAGAAAAAGGGATTGTGAATGTTTGGACACTGCATCAACAAAAACCCAAATTATTTGATGCCTCGGCCAAAACTAACCAGAGACAGAGAATTTTCCGACTTTTAAAAACAGGGTCTTATAATTCCCAACCCAAATCTGATCCTGAAGAATTACCAGAATAGCCACAGTACCTTGTCCTTGCCAAAACTCATCCAGCGAGAGTCTGAGGCTCTGTCCCAAATGACACTCTAATTCCCTATGTAGTTTACAAAGGTTCAATCAGTGAGACTGGTCAGGTTAGATCAGTGAGACTGGTAAGGTTCAATCAGTGAGACTGGTCAGGTTCGATCAGTGAGACTGGTCAGGTTCGATCAGTGAGACTGGTCAGGTTCGATCAGTGAGACTGGTCAGGTTCGATCAGTGAGACTGGTCAGGTTCGATCAGTGAGACTGGTCAGGTTCGATCAGTGAGACTGGTCAGGTTCGATCAGTGAGACTGGTCAGGTTCGATCAGTGAGACTGGTCAGGTTCGATCAGTAAGACTGGTCAGGTTCGATCAGTAAGACTGGTCAGGTTCGATCAGTGAGACTGGTCAGGTTCAATCAGTGAGACTGGTCAGGTTCGGTCAGTAAGACTGGTCAGGTTCAATCAGTAAGACTGGTCAGATTCGATCAGTGAGACTGGTCAGGTTCTATCAGTGAGACTGGTCAGGTTCGATCAGTGAGACTGGTCAGGTTCGGTCAGTAAGACTGGTCAGGTTCAATCAGTAAGACTGGTCAGGTTCGGTCAGTAAGACTGGTCAGGTTCGATCAGTAAGACTGGTCAGGTTCGATCAGTAAGACTGGTCAGGTTCAATCAGTAAGACTGGTCAGGTTCGGTCAGTGAGACTGGTCAGGTTCGATCAGTAAGACTGGTCAGGTTCGATCAGTGAGACTGGTCAGGTTCGATCAGTGAGACTGGTCAGGTTCGATCAGTAAGACTGGTCAGGTTCGATCAGTGAGACTGGTCAGGTTCGATCAGTGAGACTGGTCAGGTTCGATCAGTGAGACTGGTCAGGTTCGATCAGTGAGACTGGTCAGGTTCGATCAGTGAGACTGGTCAGGTTCGATCAGTGAGACTGGTCAGGTTCGATCAGTGAGACTGGTCAGGTTCGATCAGTAAGACTGGTCAGGTTCGATCAGTAAGACTGGTCAGGTTCGATCAGTGAGACTGGTCAGGTTCGATCAGTGAGACTGGTCAGGTTCGATCAGTGAGACTGGTCAGGTTCGATCAGTGAGACTGGTCAGGTTCGATCAGTGAGACTGGTCAGGTTCGATCAGTGAGACTGGTCAGGTTCGATCAGTGAGACTGGTCAGGTTCGATCAGTGAGACTGGTCAGGTTCGATCAGTGAGACTGGTCAGGTTCGATCAGTGAGACTGGTCAGGTTCGATCAGTAAGACTGGTCAGGTTCGATCAGTGAGACTGGTCAGGTTCGATCAGTGAGACTGGTCAGGTTCGATCAGTGAGACTGGTCAGGTTCGATCAGTGAGACTGGTCAGGTTCGATCAGTGAGACTGGTCAGGTTCGATCAGTGAGACTGGTCAGGTTCGATCAGTGAGACTGGTCAGGTTCGATCAGTGAGACTGGTCAGGTTCGATCAGTGAGACTGGTCAGGTTCGATCAGTGAGACTGGTCAGGTTCGATCAGTGAGACTGGTCAGGTTCGATCAGTGAGACTGGTCAGGTTCGATCAGTGAGACTGGTCAGGTTCGATCAGTGAGACTGGTCAGGTTCGATCAGTGAGACTGGTCAGGTTCGATCAGTAAGACTGGTCAGGTTCGATCAGTAAGACTGGTCAGGTTCGATCAGTAAGACTGGTCAGGTTCGATCAGTAAGACTGGTCAGGTTCGATCAGTAAGACTGGTCAGGTTCGATCAGTAAGACTGGTCAGGTTCGATCAGTGAGACTGGTCAGGTTCGATCAGTAAGACTGGTCAGGTTCGATCAGCGAGACTAATAGAATGGACTTTGTTTCCTATTCTAGGGGCACAGTGGTAATGAATACAACGTAACATCATCATAGTGGTAATGAATACAACGTAACATCATCATAGTGGTAATGAATACAAACGTAACATCATCATAGTGGTAATGAATACAACGTAACATCATCATAGTGGTAATGAATACAAACGTAACATCATCATAGTGGTAATGAATACAAACGTAACATCATCATAGTGGTAATGAATACAACGTAACATCATCATAGTGGTAATGAATACAAACGTAACATCATCATAGTGGTAATGAATACAACGTAACATCATCATAGTGGTAATGAATAAATGTAACATCATCATAGTGGTAATGAATACAAACGTAACATCATCACAGTGGTAATGAATACAAGTAACATCATCATAGTGGTAATGAATACAACGTAACATCATCATAGTGGTAATGAATACAACGTAACATCATCATAGTGGTAATGAATACAACGTAACATCATCATAGTGGTAATGAATACAACGTAACATCATCATAGTGGTAATGAATACAACGTAACATCATCATAGTGGTAATGAATACAAACGTAACATCATCATAGTTGAATACAGTAACATCATCATAGTGGTAATGAATACAACGTAACATCATCATAGTGGTAATGAATACAACGTAACATCATCATAGTGGTAATGAATACAAACGTAACATCATCATAGTGGTAAGACTGGTCAACGTAACATCATCATAGACTGGTAATGTTCGATACAACGTAACATCATCATAGTGGTAATGAATACAAACGTAACATCATCATAGTGGTAATGAATACAACGTAACATCATCATAGTGGTAATGAATACAACGTAACATCATCATAGTGGTAATGAATACAAAAGACGTAACATCATCATAAGTGGTAATGAATACAACGTAACATCATCATAGTGGTAATGAATACAAACGTAACATCATCATAGTGGTAATGAATACAACGTAACATCATCATAGTCAGGTAATGAATACAACGTAACATCATCATAGTGGTAATGAATACAACGTAACATCATCATAGTGGTAATGAATACAAACTGGTAACATCATCATAGTGGTAATGAATGGTCAACGTAACATCATCATAGTGGTAATGAATACAATCGTAACATCATCATAGTGGTAATGAATACAACGTAACATCATCATAGTGGTAATGAATACAACGTAACATCATCATAGTGGTAATGAATACAAACGTAACATCATCATAGTGGTAATGAATACAACGTAACATCATCATAGTGGTAATGAATACAAAAAATAACATCATCATAGTGGTAATGAATACAAACATCATCGTAACATCATCATAGAGGTAATGAATACAACGTAACATCATCATAGTGGTAATGAATACGTAACATCATCATAGTGGTAATGAATACAACGTAACATCATCATAGTGGTAATGAATACAACGTAACATCATCATAGTGGTAATGAATACAACGTAACATCATCATAGTGGTAATGAATACAACGTAACATCATCATAGTGGTAATGAATACAAACGTAACATCATCATAGTGGTAATGAATACAAACGTAACATCATCATAGTGGTAATGAATACAAACGTAACATCATCATAGTGGTAATGAATACAACGTAACATCATCATAGTGGTAATGAATACAAACGTAACATCATCATAGTGGTAATGAATACAACGTAACATCATCATAGTGGTAATGAATACAACGTAACATCATCATAGTGGTAATGAATACAAACGTAACATCATCATAGTGGTAATGAATACAAACGTAACATCATCATAGTGGTAATGAATACAACGTAACATCATCATAGTGGTAATGAATACAAACGTAACATCATCATAGTGGTAATGAATACAAACGTAACATCATCATAGTGGTAATGAATACAACGTAACATCATCATAGTGGTAATGAATACAACGTAACATCATCATAGTGGTAATGAATACAAACGTAACATCATCATAGTGGTAATGAATACAAACGTAACATCATCATAGTGGTAATGAATACAAACGTAACATCATCATAGTGGTAATGAATACAAACGTAACATCATCATAGTGGTAATGAATACAAACGTAACATCATCATAGTGGTAATGAATACAAACGTAACATCATCATAGTGGTAATGAATACAACGTAACATCATCATAGTGGTAATGAATACAACGTAACATCATCATAGTGGTAATGAATACAAACGTAACATCATCATAGTGGTAATGAATACAAACGTAACATCATCATAGTGGTAATGAATACAAACGTAACATCATCATAGTGGTAATGAATACAAACGTAACATCATCATAGTGGTAATGAATACAACGTAACATCATCATAGTGGTAATGAATACAACGTAACATCATCATAGTGGTAATGAATACAACGTAACATCATCATAGTGGTAATGAATACAACGTAACATCATCATAGTGGTAATGAATACAAACGTAACATCATCATAGTGGTAATGAATACAACGTAACATCATCATAGTGGTAATGAATACAACGTAACATCATCATAGTGGTAATGAATACAACGTAACATCATCATAGTGGTAATGAATACAACGTAACATCATCATAGTGGTAATGAATACAACGTAACATCATCATAGTGGTAATGAATACAACGTAACATCATCATAGTGGTAATGAATACAACGTAACATCATCATAGTGGTAATGAATACAACGTAACGTCATCATAGAGGTAATGAATACAACGTAACATCATCATAGTGGTAATGAATACAACGTAACATCATCATAGTGGTAATGAATACAACGTAACATCATCATAGTGGTAATGAATACAAACGTAACATCATCATAGTGGTAATGAATACAACGTAACATCATCATAGTGGTAATGAATACAAACGTAACATCATCATAGTGGTAATGAATACAACATAACATCATCATAGTGGTAATGAATACAACGTAACATCATCATAGTGGTAATGAATACAAACGTAACATCATCATAGTGGTAATGAATACAACGTAACATCATCATAGTGGTAATGAATACAACGTAACATCATCATAGTGGTAATGAATACAACGTAACATCATCATAGTGGTAATGAATACAACGTAACATCATCATAGTGGTAATGAATACAACGTAACATCATCATAGTGGTAATGAATACAACGTAACATCATCATAGTGGTAATGAATACAACGTAACATCATCATAGTGGTAATGAATACAAACGTAACATCATCATAGTGGTAATGAATACAACGTAACATCATCATAGTGGTAATGAATACAACGTAACATCATCATAGTGGTAATGAATACAACGTAACATCATCATAGTGGTAATGAATACAAACGTAACATCATCATAGTGGTAATGAATACAACGTAACATCATCATAGTGGTAATGAATACAACGTAACATCATCATAGTGGTAATGAATACAAACGTAACATCATCATAGTGGTAGTCTTGTTTGTCCTCTTCTTCCCTATTAGCCCCATGTTGTGGAATGTCATTCATCTATTGACCTTTTAGCACATAAGCACGGCACTATAATGCATATTCCTCACGCACGCTGTTTAACCAATGGGCTCACTCTTGCAATTATCACCTTCCTTTCTCTCTCAACCAATGGGTGTAAACCTTGGGATGTATTGATATATCAACATATCCTCATTGTCTCGCTTGTTATTTTCCAGCAACAGTTTTCCCCACCACCACCAGCTATAATCACCAGCTATAATAACCTTAAGGCCAGTCATTGGCACTACAGCATCCCCACACACCTGCCATCACATCGTCTGGCTCCGAGGATCTTCCCTTGGAAGGCCATTTCCCCATTATTTATTTAATAACATGCCATATTGCATTCCATCTTTGTTGTTCATTCAGTTAAGCCTGTACTCGATTTAACTATTTTATCCCTGTGGGCCCCTGGTCAAAAGTAGTGCACCCACATAGGGAGTAGACTGCATTTGGGACGGACACCGAGTCTAAAAATAGCCATTGGGGAATGTTGTGGTTGTTCAGGTATGCAGATGGAGGACAACGAAGAAGAAGAAAAAGAAGAAGAAGGCAGATGACCAAATTGGAACCCTATTCCAACTATAGTGCACTACTTTTAACCAGAGTCATATAGGCCCTGGTCCAAAGTAGTGCACTACGTAGGGAATAGGGTGCCATTTGGGATGCATTCAAAGCCATATGCTAGAGACATGACCACCATTTAATTCTGATCTGATTTAGGTGTTAAGAGAATGGTGCCCCCTTAGTTACCAAACTAACTAACCCACTACATTTTTACCAAACTATCTCATTAAAATGTTGCCAAGCAAACTATCTCATTAAAGTTTTACCAAACAAACTCTCATTGAAGTCTTACCAAACTAACTAACCCATTAAGTTTTACCAAACTAACTCTCATTAAAGTGTTGCCGAACAAACTCTCATTAAAGTTTTCCTGAACTATTCGATTAAAGTGTTACCAAAATAACTATCCAGTATAAAGTGTTACCGAACAAACTCTCAATAAAGTTTTACTGAACAATTCGATTAAAGTGTTACCAAACTAACTATCCAGTATAAAGTGTTACCAAACGAACTATCCAGTACAAAGTGCTAAGTAATGAAGGGGGGTGACATCAGGTCCCTTGGGTTAGATATACTGTTTCACCAAGTCCACGCAATATGTGCAAAAATGAATCGATAAAGGGAGTGTCCCGAAGCCGCTCCTGCATTGTCTAGGCTGTGTGATTAGGGTCGTTGTCCTGCTGGAAGGTGAACCTTCGCCCAAGTCTGAGGTCCTGAGCGCTCTAGAGCAGGTTTTCATCAATGATCTCTCTGTACTTTGCTCCGTTCATCTTTCCCAGTCTCTGCCGATGAAAAACATCCCACAGGTAGCCTAGTGGTTAAAGCATTGGGCCAGTAACCGGAAGGTTGCTGGATTGAATCCCTGAGCTGACAAGGTCAAAATCTGTCGTTCTGCCCCAGAGCAAGGCAGTTCACCCACTGTTCCCCGGGTGCAGAAGATGTGGAGGTTGATTAAGGCAGCCTTCCACACCTCACTGATTCAGAGGGGTTGGGTTAAATGAGGAAGACACATTGCCCCCTTTCCCACAGCGTGATGTTGCCACCACCATGCTTCACGGTAGGGATGGTGTCAGGTTTCCTCCAGATGTGACACTTGGTATTCAGGCCAAAGAGATCAATCTTGGTTTAATCAGACCGGAAACTCTGGCTTCTCATGGTCTGAGTCCTTTAGGTGCCTTTTGGCAAACTCCAAGTGGGCTGTCATGTGCCTTCTACTGAGGAGCAGTTTCTGTCTTACTACTCTACCATAAAGGTCTGATTGGTGGAGTGCTGTAGAGATGGTTGTCCTTCTGGAAGGTTCTCCCATCTCCACAGAGGAACTCTGGAGCTCTGTTGGAGTGACCATCGGGTTCTTGGTCGCCTCCCTGACCAAGGCCCTTTTCTCTGTTACATCTGCTCCTGCCACGCCCTCTACTGCTCATCCTGTCTCCTTGACCTGCAACCTGTTCCATAATCAAGACCTCTACAAATACTCAGTCCTGCCACTTCCATACTGCCTGATCGTAATCTCTGCTCAGTCAGTCTACGTTTCTAGCCGTTTGTTACTATTTAGATCCTGTTATGCTGTTGTGCCTGTTTTCCTTGCCCAACACAGTTTTTCTCTCTGCTACAGTTCAGCCCGCCCTGACTCTGGTCCCTGTCTCCAGTCCCACGTCTCGTCATCCTGCTACTGCTCCCTTGGATTCCCTCCAGACCTGCTTACCCTGTCTCAACCCCTCTCGCTCCAGCCTCAGCCTCCGGACCTTACCCTGTCTCAACCCCTCTCGCTCCAGCCTCAGCCTCCGGACCTTACCCTGTCTCAACCCCTCTCGCTCCAGCCTCAGCCTCCGGACCTTACCCTGTCTCAACCCCTCTCGCTCCAGCCTCAGCCTCCGGACCTTACCCTGTCTCAACCCCTCTCGCTCCAGCCTCAGCCTCCGGACCTTACCCTGTCTCAACCCCTCTCGCTCCAGCCTCAGCCTCCGGACCTTACCCTGTCTCAACCCCTCTCGCTCCAGCCTCAGCCTCCGGACCTTACCCTGTCTCAACCACTCTTGCTCCAGCCTCAGCCTCCGGACCTTACCCTGTCTCAACCCCTCTCGCTCCAGCCTCAGCCTCCGGACCTTACCCTGTCTCAACCCCTCTCGCTCCAGCCTCAGCCTCCGGACCTGCTTACCCTGTCTCAACCCCTCTCGCTCCAGCCTCAGCCTCCGGACCTTACCCTGTCTCAACCCCTCTCGCTCCAGCCTCAGCCTCCGGACCTTACCCTGTCTCAACCCCTCTCGCTCCAGCCTCAGCCTCCGGACCTTACCCTGTCTCAACCCCTCTCGCTCCAGCCTCAGCCTCCGGACCTGCTTACCCTGTCTCAACCCCTCTCGCTCCAGCCTCAGCCTCCGGACCTTACCCTGTCTCAACCCCTCTCGCTCCAGAATCAGCCTCCGCACCTGTTTACCCTGTCTCAACCCCTCTCGCTCCAGCCTCAGCCTCCGGACCTTACCCTGTCTCAACCCCTATCGTTCCAGCCTCAGCCTCCGAACCTTACCCTGTCTCAACCCCTCTCGCTCCAGAATCAGCCTCCGCACCTGTTTACCCTGTCTCAACCCCTCTCGCTCCAGCCTCAGCCTCCGGACCTGGTTTCCTGCAACCTGACCGACCTTCCCCTGACCTGCACTCCATCTTCCCCTGACCTGCACTCCATCTTCCCCTGACCTGCACTCCATCTTCCCCTGACCTGCACTCCATCTTCCCCTGACCTGCACTCCATCTTCCCCTGACCTGCACTCCATCTTCCCCTGACCTGCACTCCATCTTCCCCTGACCTGCACTCCATCTTCCCCTGACCTGCACTCCATCTTCCCTGACCTGCACTCCATCTTCCCCTGACCTGCACTCCATCTTCCCCTGACCTGCACTCCATCTTCCCCTGACCTGCACTCCATCTTCCCCTGACCTGCACTCCATCTTCCCCTGACCTGCACTCCATCTTCCCCTGACCTGCACTCCATCTTCCCCTGACCTGCACTCCATCTTCCCCTGACCTGCACTCCATCTTCCCCTGACCTGCACTCCATCTTCCCCTGACCTGCACTCCATCTTCCCCTGACCTGCACTCCATCTTCCCCTGACCTGCACTCCATCTTCCCCTGACCTGCACTCCATCTTCCCCTGACCTGCACTCCATCTTCCCCTGACCTGCACTCCATCTTCCCCTGACCTGCACTCCACCTTCCCCTGACCTGCACTCCATCTTCCCCTGACCTGCACTCCATCTTCCCCTGACCTGCACTCCATCTTCCCCTGACCTGCACTCCATCTTCCCCTGACCTGCACTCCATCTTCCCCTGACCTGCACTCCATCTTCCCCTGACCTGCACTCCATCTTCCCCTGACCTGCACTCCATCTTCCCCTGACCTGCACTCCATCTTCCCCTGACCTGCACTCCATCTTCCCCTGACCTGCACTCCATCTTCCCCTGACCTGCACTCCATCTTCCCCTGACCTGCACTCCATCTTCCCCTGACCTGCACTCCATCTTCCCCTGACCTGCACTCCATCTTCCCCTGACCTGCATCCATCTTCCCCTGACCTGCACTCCATCTTCCCCTGACCTGCACTCCATCTTCCCACCTGCACTCCATCTTCCTCGTCTGATCTTGCACTTTCCCTCTTCCCCTGACCTGCACTCCATCTTCCCCTGACCTGCCCCATCTTCCCGTGACCTGCACTCCATCTTCCCCTGACCTGCACTCCATCTTCCCCTGACCTGCACTCCATCTTCCCTGACCTGCACTCCATCTTCCCCTGACCTGCACTCCATCTTCCCCTGTTCCATCTTCCCTGACCTGCACTCCATCTTCCCCTGACCTGCCCCATCTTCCCCGACCTGATCTTGGGTCTTCCCTGACCTTCCACTTCCCTGACCTGCACATTTCCCCTGATTGCCCAGTCCATCTTCCCTGACCTGATCTCTTCCCCTTTCCATCTTCCCTCTGCACTCCATCTTCCCCTGACCTGCCCAGTCCATCTTCCCCTGACTGATCTTTCCCCTTCCTCCATCTTCCCTCCTGCACTCCATCTTCCCCTGATTGCCCAGTCTCCCCGTCCTGATCTTGGGTTTCCCTGTTCCATCTTCCCCTGACCTGCACATCTTCCCCTGATTGCCCAGTCTTCCTCGTCTGATCTTCTTTCCCTGACCTTCCATCTTCCCTGACCTAACATCCATCTTCCCCCCAGACCTCTCCATCTTCCCTGATCTTGGGTTCTTCCCTGTTCCATCTTCCCCTGACCTGCACATCTTCCCCTGACCTGCCCCATCTCCCCTGACCTCTCCATCTTCCCCTGGTCCATCTTCCCTGACCTTCCATCTTCCCTGACCTGCACTCCATCTTCCCCTGATTGCCCATCTTCCCCGACCTGATCTTCTTTCCCTGACCTTCCATCTTCCCCTGACCTTATCTTCCCTGACCTGCCCAGTCTTCCCCTGATCTTGGGTCTTCCCCTGACCTGCACTCCATCTTCCCCTGACCTGCACTCCATCTTCCCCTGACCTGCACTCCATCTTCCCCTGACCTGCACTCCATCTTCCCCTGTGTTTCAATTAATCTTGGTTACTTCATCCCAGTCTCCTCGTCTGATCTTGGGTTTCCCTGTTCCACTCTGCGTAACATTATCCCCTGATTGCCCAGTTTGGTCGGGCGGCCAGCTCTAGGAAGAGTCTTGGTGGTTCCAAACTTCTTCCACTTAAGAATGATGGAGGCCACCGTGTTCTTGGGGATATTCAATGCTGCAGAAATGTAGAGTCTCATAGCAAAGGGTCTGAACACTTATGCAAATAAGCAAACATTTTGAAATACCTGTTTTTGCTTTGTCATTATGGGGTATTGTGATGTGATTTTGGGGTATTGTGATGTCATTATGGGGTATTGTGATGTTATTATGGGGTATTGTGGGTAGCTTGATGAGGATTTTCTTTTACACTGTATGTGTAAATAGGAAGATAATCTTCGGCCTAACCCCAGAGAGAAATGCCGGTAGTATACGACAAGCTACGACACCGACATGCATTTGCTATACAGATATAGGACGTGCAGAAGGAGGGTTTTCAATACAGATATTTTGTATAAAAGATAAGCAGTATGATGTTAGATTATAGGAGAAACTCTGGTAGGGCTGAAACAGTCTTCCTAACCTCAAGTTCAACTGTGGGAGGCAGTTGGGGCACCTCCTTCATATCATAGGCCTGCAGTAGCTAAAGCTTAATAATAGCCACACCATTCCCAACCTTCACAACGTTTCTTAATATCGAAAGTAAGTTTGTTGTTGTTTATAGGCAAAATACTTCCGCTCATAAGTCAAGCCATTGTTTTAAATCAGAAGAGAAAATGTCAACCAAGGGAGAAGAAAAGAAAGAAAAAGTCACACTACCCTCCACAAAGCAAAACAAAGCAAAACAATAAGGTTTGACAACCCTCCCCTATTTTGGACCACCCCTCCCCCCAGTACAATCTGTCCCTCAGTTCCAGTTGTGGTTTCAAAGTTTGAACCCTTTCAAAGCAGAAAGCTCACCCCCTCTTTCTTCCCTCCCTCCCTCTTCTCCCTCTTCCCTCCCTCCCTCTTCTCCCTCTTTCTCCCCTCCCTCTTCTCCCTCTTTCTTCCTCCCTCTTCTCCCTCTTTCTCCCCCCTCTTCTCCCTCTTTCTCCCTCCCTCTTCTCCCTCTTTCTCCCCTCCCTCTTCTCTCTCTTTCTCCCCTCCCTCTTCTCTCTTTCTCCCCTCCCTCTTCTCATTCTTTCTCCCCTCCATCTTCTCTCTCTTTCTTCCCTCCCTCTTCTCTCTCTTTCTCCCTCCCTCTTCTCCCTCTTTCTTCCCTCCCTCTTCTCCCTCTTTCTTCCCTCCCTCTTTTCCCTCTTTCTTCCCTCCCTCTTTTCCCTCTTTATTCTCTCTTCTCCCTCTTTCTTCCTCCCTCTTCTCCCTCTCCTCCCTCTTCTCCCTCTTTCTCCCCTCCCTCTTCTCCCTCTTTCTTCCCTCCCTCTTCTCCCTCTTTCTCCTCCCTCTTCTCCCTCTTTCTTCCCTCCCTCTTCTCCCTCTTTCTTCACTCCCTCTTCTCCCTCTTTCTTCCCTCCCTCTTCTCCCTCTTTTTCCTCTTTCTTCCTTCCCTCTTCTTCCTCTTTCTTCCCTCCCTCTTCTCCCTCTTTCTTCTCTCTTCTCCCTCTTTCTACCCTCCCTCTTCTCTCTCTTTCTCCCCTCCCTCTTCTCCCTCTTTCTTCCCTCCCTCTTCTCCCTCTTTCTTCCCTCCCTCTTCCTCCCTCTTCTCCCTCTTTCTTCCCTCCCTCTTTCTTCCCTCCCTCTTCTCCCTCTTTCTCCCCTCCCTCTTCTCCCTCTTTCTTCCCTCCCTCTTCTCCCTCTTTCTCCCTCCCTCTTCTCCCTCTTTCTCCCCTCCCTCTTCTCCCTCTTTCTTCCCTCCCTCTTCTCCCTCTTTCTTCCCTCCCTCTTTCTCCCCTCCTCTTCTCCCTCTTTCTTCCCTCCCTCTTCTCCCTCTTTCTCCCCTCCCTCTTCTCCCTCTTTCTTCCTTCCCTCTTCTCCCTCTTTCTTCCCTCCCTCTTCTCCCTCTTTCTTCTCCCTCTTTCTTCCCTCCCTCTTCTCTCTCTTTCTCCCCTCTCTCTTCTCCCTCTTTCTTCCTTCTCTCTTCTCCCTTTTGGTCCCTCCCTCTTCTCCCTCTTTCTTCCCTCCATCTTTCTTCCCTCCCTTTTCTCCCTCTTTCTTTCTTCTCCCTCTTTTCTCCCTCTTTCTCCCTCCCTTCCCTCTTCTCCCTCTTTCTTCCCTCCCTTCTCTCTCTTTCTCCCTCCCTCTTCTCCCTCTTTCTTCCCTCCCTCTTCTCCCTCTTTCTCCCTCTTTCTTCCCTCTTCTCCCTCTTTCTTCCTCCTCTTCTCCTCTTTCTTCCCTCCCTCTTCTCTCTCTCTTCCCCCTCCTCTTCCCCCTCTTTCTTCCTCCCTCTTCTTCCCTCTTTCTTCTCTCTTCTCCCTCTTTTCCTCTTCTCTTTCTTCTCTCTTCTCCTCTTTCTCCCTCCCTCTTCTCCCTCTTTCTTCTCTCTTCTCCCTCTTTCTCCTCCCTCTTCTCCCTCTTTCTTCCCTCCCTCTTCTCCTCTTTCTTCCCTCCCTCTTCTCCTCTTTCTCTCCCTCTTCTCTTCTCCCTCTTTCTTCCCTCTTTCTCCCCTCTTTCTTCTCCTCTTTCTTCCTCCCTCTTCTCCCTCTTTCTTCCCTCCCTCTTCTCCTCTTTCTCCCTCCCTCTTCTCCCTCTTTCTTCTCCTCTTTCTTTCTTTTCCTCCTCTTCTTCTCCTCTTTCTTCCCTCCTCTTCTCCCTCTTTCTTCATCCCTCTTCACTCTTTCTCCCTCCCTCTTCTCCCTCTTTCTTCCCTCCCTCTTCTCCTCTTTCTTCCCTCCCTCTTCTCCCTCTTCTCCCTCCCTCTTCTTCCTCTTTTTCCATCCCTCTTCTCCTTTTTCTCCCTCCCTCTTCTCCTCTTTCTTCCTCCCTCTTCTCCCTCTTTCTCCCATCCCTCTTCTCCCTCTTTCTCCCTCCCTCTTCTCCCTCTTTCTTCCATCCCTCCCTCTTCTCCCTCTTTCTCCCCTCCCTCTTCTCCCTCTTTCTCTCCATCCCTCTTCTCTCCCTCTTTCTCCCCTCCCTCTTCTCCCCTCTTTCTTCCCTCCCTCTTCTCCCCTCTTTCTCCCTTTCTCCCTTCCTCTTCTTTCCTCTTTCTCCCTCTTCTCCTCTTTCTTCTCCCTTTTCTCCCTCTTTCTTCTCCCTCTTTCTTTCTCCCTCCCTCTTCTCCCTCTTTCTCCCCTCCTCTTCTCCCTCTTTCTCCCATCCCTCTTCTCTCTCTTTCTCCCCTCCCTCTTCTCCCTCTTTCTTCCCATCCCTCTTCTCCCTCTTTCTCCCTCCCTCTTCTCCCTCTTTCTTCCCTCTTCTCCCTCTTTCTTCCCCTCCCTCTTCTCCCTCTTTCTCCCTCCCTCTTCACCCTCTTTCTTCCCTCCCTTCTCCCTCTTTCTCCCCTCCCTCTTCCCTCTTTCTCTTTCTTCACCCCCTCTTCTCCCTCTTCTTCTCTTTCTTCCCTCCCTCTTCTCCCTCTTTCTCCCCCCTCTTCTCCCTCTTTCTTCTCCCTCTTCTCCCTCTTTCTCCCCTCCCTCTTCTCTCTCTTCTCCCTCCCTTCTCCCTCTTTCTTCCCTCTTTCTTCCCCTCCCTCTTCTCCCTCTTTCTCCCTCCCTCTTCTCTCTCTTCTCCCTCCCTCTTCTCCCTCTTTCTTCCCTCCCTCTTCTCCTCTTTCTTCCCTCCCTCTTCTCCCTCTTTCTTCCCTCCCTTCTCCCTCTTCTTCTCCCCTTCTCTTCTCCCTCTTTCTTCCCTCCTCTTCTCCCTCTTTCTCCCTCCCTCTTCTCCCTCTTTCTCTTCCCTCTTCTCCCTCTTTCTCCCTCCCTCTTCTCCCTCTTTCTCCCCTCCCTCTTCTCCTCTTTCTTCCCTCCCTCTTCTCCCTCTTTCTCCCTCCCTCTTCTCCCCTCTTTCTCCCTCTTCTCCCTCTTTCTTCCCCTCTTTCTTCCCTCCCTCTTCTCTCCCTCTTCTCCCATCTTTCTCCCTCCCTCTTTCTCCCCTCCCTCTTCTCCCTCTTTCTCCCCTCCCTCTTTCTCCCTCCATCTTCTCCTCTTTCTTCTTTTCCTCCCTTCTCTCTCTCTTTTCTCTCCCTCTTCTCCCTCTTTCTTCCCTCTTTCTTCACCCTCTTTCTCCCTCCCTCTTCTCCCTCTTTCTCCCATCCCTCTTCTCCCTCTTTCTCCCTCCTTCCCCTCTTCTCCCTCTTTCTTCCCCTCCCTCTTCTCCCTCTTTCTTCCCTCCTCTTCTCCTCTTTCTCCCTCTTTCTCCCTCTTTCTTCCCTCCCTCTTTCTCCCCTCCCTCTTCTCCCTCTTTCTTCCTTCCCTCTTCTCCCTCTTTCTTTTCCCTTCTCCCTCTTTCTCCTCTTTCTCCCTCTTTCTCCCATCCCTCTTCTCCCTCTTTCTTCCCTCCCTCTTCACCCTCTTTCTCCCTCCCCTCCCTCTTTCTCCTCTTTCTTCCCTCCTCTTCTCCCTCTTTCTCCCTTCCCTCTTCTCCCTCTTTCTCCCCTCCCTCTTCTCCCTCTTTCTCCCATCCCTCTTCTCCCTCTTTCTCCCCTCCCTCTTCTCCCTCTTTCTCCCCTCCCTCTTCTCCCTCTTTCTCCCCTCCCTCTTCTCCCTCTTTCTCCCCTCCCTCTTCTCCCTCTTTCTCCTCCCTCTTCTCCCTCTTTCTCCCCTCCCTCTTCTCCCTCTTTCTCCCCTCCCTCTTCTCCCTCTTTCTTCCCTCCCTCTTCTCCCTCTTTCTCCCCTCCCTCTTAACCCTCCTCTTTCTTTAATCCCTCTTCTCCCTCTTTCTTCCCTCCCTCTTACCTCTACTCCCTCTTCCCCTCTTTCTTACCTCCCTCTTCTCCCTAGTTTCTCCTCCTCTTCTCCTCTTTCTCCCCCTCCCTCTTCTCCCTCTTTCTCCCCTCCCTCTTCTCCCTCTTTCTTCCCCCCTCTCTCCCTCTTTCTTCCCCCTCTTCTCCCTCTTTCTTCCCTCCCTCTTCTCCCTCTTTCTTCCCTCCCTCTTCTCCCTCTTTCTTCCCTCCCTCTATCTCCCCTTCTCCACTTTTCAATTCAGCTAAGAGTTTCAGTCCCTTTCTCTTGTGTGTTTATTTGCTGGAAATGACCCTCTGAGGATCGTGAAACAAGGCCCTCCCTCTCTGGGATGGTAATTAAGGATGATTAGTTGGTACTCTTTCTTCCCTGCCTCTTCAAGTCCCTCTTTCTTCCCTCCTTTGGAGTCCCTGACATCTCCCCTGTGTTTGACTTCTAAACAGTCTTCGTCTATAAACACTCCCAGACCCATTACCTCCCTCTTTCTTACCCAACCTGCTGCCTGTTAGAAGATTTAAAAAATGTCATGGAAAATTCTATATTTTTATTAAAACTATTTTTCCTTCTCTTTAGTGGATAGTGGATAGATTAACCCCTGTTACCTCTAGTGGGAACCCTGTCATTCCCTGCCAGGCCACTGTCTACATAGTTCTCGACAGGAAAAACCCAAAATCTACGAGGCGGGTCAAACCCTCTCCCAGACATGTTAATCTTACCCTCACTTAACCTGCTGTATGAGGATGGTTACGGTTAACCCTCCTCTAGTCCCCTTTCTTAACCTCCTAGTTACCCTCTAACTCCAGGATGGTTAATCCCCTCCCTCTTCTCCCTCTTTCTCCCTGTCCCTCTTCTCCCTCTACTGAGGATGGTTAATTAACCCCTAGTTACTCCCTACTTTTTATTCCCCCTCTTCTCCCTCTTTTAATTAACCCCTAGTTACCTCTACTGAGGATGGTTAATTAACTCCCTCTTTCTTCCCTCCCTCTTCTCCCTCTTTCTTCCCTCCCTCTATCTCCCCTTCCCAAGAGCCAGTTCAATTCAGCTAAGAGTTTCAGTATGTTTGGCTTGTGTGTGTATTTGCTGGAAATGACCCATGAAAAAAAAAAAGATCCTGAAACAAGAGCGCAGCATATCTCTGGTATCTAATTAAGGATGATTAGTTGGTACAAGGCATGCACAGGATGGATCTTGATCTGTCCAAAACAAGTCAAAGTGAAAATCAGAAGGGAGCTTTGGAGTGTGAAGAATGACATACTGTACTTTGTGTTTGACTTCTAAACAGTCTTCGTCTATAAACACATTGAGACGCCATGTACCTTATATGATAGATATGGAGCCGTTGCACCCAACCTGCTGCCTGTTAGAAGAATTAAAAAAATGTCATGGAAAATTCAATATAAATTTTATTAAAACTATTTTTCCTTCTCTTTAGTGGATAGTGGATAGAAAGATTGTATAAAAGTGGGAAAGCTAGACATTCCTGTCATTCCCTGCCAGGCCAATACATAGAAGAGAGATCGACAGGAAAAACACAAAATGGACGAGGCGGGTCAAACTCTCCCAGACACTGTCAATCTTACATCACTGTAACAATGCTGTATGAGTATTGTACGGTTAACCCTTAGTTACCCCTAGTTACCCCTAGTTACCTCTAGTTACCCCTCATAACCTCCAGTTACCCCTAGTTACCTCTAGTTACCCCTAGTCACCTCTAGTTACCCCTAGTTACCCCTAGTTACCTCTAGTTACCCCTAGTTACCTCTAGTTACCCATAGTGACCTCTACTGAGGATGGTTTATTAACCCCTAGTTACCTCTACTGTCTACTGAGGATGGTTAATTAACCCCTAGTTACCTCTACTGAGGATGGTTTATTAACCCTAGTTACCTCTACTGAGGATGGTTTATTAACCCTAGTTACCTCTACTGAGGATGGTTTATTAACCCCTAGTTACCTCTACTGAGGATGGTTTATTAACCCTAGTTACCTCTACTGAGGATGGTTAATTAACCCCTAGGAGTTACCTCTACTGAGGATGGTTAATTAACCCCTAGTTACCTCTACTGAGGATGGTTAATTAACCCCTAGTTACCTCTACTGAGGATGGTTAATTAACCCCTAGTTACCTCTACTGAGGATGGTTAATTAACCCCTAGTTACCTCTACTGAGGATGGTTAATTAACCCCTAGTTACCTCTACTGTCTACTGAGGATGGTTTATTAACCCCTAGTTACCTCTACTGAGGATGGTTAATTAACCCCTAGTTACCTCTACTGTCTACTGAGGATGGTTAATTAACCCCTAGTTACTCTCTACTGAGGATGGTTAATTAACCCCTGAGAGGATGGTTAATTAACCCTAGTTACCTCTACTGAGGATGGTTAATTAACCCCTAGTTACCTCTACTGAGGATGGTTAATTAACCCCTAGTTACCTCTACTGAGGATGGTTAATTAACCCCTAGTTACCCTACTGAGGATGGTTACCCTACTGAGGGATGGTTAATTAACCCCTAGTTACCTCTACTGAGGATGGTTAATTAACCCTAGTTACCTCTACTGAGGATGGTTAATTAACCCTAGTTACCTCTACTGAGGATGGTTAATTAACCCTAGTTACCTCTACTGAGGATGGTTAATTAACCCTAGTTACCTCTACTGTCTACTGAGGATGGTTAATTAACCCCTAGTTACCTCTACTGAGGACGGTTTATTAACCCCTAGTTACCTCTACTGTCTACTGAGGATGGTTAATTAACCCCTAGTTACCTCTACTGAGGATGGTTAATTAACCCCTAGTTACCTCTACTGTCTACTGAGGATGGTTTATTAACCCCTAGTTACCTCTACTGTCTACTGAGGATGGTTAATTAACCCCTAGTTACCTCTACTGAGGATGGTTTATTAACCCCTAGTTACCTCTACTGTCTACTGAGGATGGTTAATTAACCCCTAGTTACCTCTACTGAGGATGGTTTATTAACCCCTAGTTACCTCTACTGAGGATGGTTAATTAACCCCTAGTTACCTCTACTGAGGATGGTTAATTAACCCCTAGTTACCTCTACTGTCTACTGAGGATGGTTTATTAACCCCTAGTTACCTCTACTGAGGATGGTTAATTAACCCCTAGTTACCTCTACTGTCTACTGAGGATGGTTAATTAACCCCTAGTTACCTCTACTGAGGATGGTTTATTAACCCCTAGTTACCTCTACTGAGGATGGTTAATTAACCCCTAGTTACCTCTACTGAGGATGGTTTATTAACCCCTAGTTACCTCTACTGAGGATGGTTAATTAACCCCTAGTTACCTCTACTGTCTACTGAGGATGGTTTATTAACCCCTAGTTACCTCTACTGTCTACTGAGGATGGTTAATTAACCCCTAGTTACCTCTACTGAGGATGGTTAATTAACCCCTAGTTACCTCTACTGTCTACTGAGGATGGTTAATTAACCCCTAGTTACCTCTACTGAGGATGGTTTATTAACCCCTAGTTACCTCTACTGTCTACTGAGGATGGTTAATTAACCCCTAGTTACCTCTACTGAGGATGGTTAATTAACCCCTAGTTACCTCTACTGAGGATGGTTTATTAACCCCTAGTTACCTCTACTGAGGATGGTTAATTAACCCCTAGTTACCTCTACTGAGGATGGTTTATTAACCCCTAGTTACCTCTACTGTCTACTGAGGATGGTTTATTAACCCCTAGTTAATAAACTGACCGTGACCCAATAGCCCAGAATAAGCACCCATAATAATGCTCATGAAATTGATTACACTGAAAACTGATAGTCCCATTGTTAATTTACCATCGGTTGAATGTTGTCCTAAACAATGAAGGTACAAGTAACTAAAGTTACCCTGAAATGTAATGAGCCCTGGAAAGGCTTCTCTTTAGTGGCCTGACAGAGAGGCGTGTGACCTGACCGGTCACCCTATAGGTCCTGGTCTAAAGTAGTGCACTACCCTATGGGTCCTGGTCTAAAGTAGTGCACTACCCTATGGGTCCTGGTCTAAAGTAGTGCACTACCCCTATGGGTCCTGGTCTAAAGTAGTGCACTACCCTATGGGTCCTGGTCTAAAGTAGTGCACTACCCTATGGGTCCTGGTCTAAAGTAGTGCACTACCCCTATGGGTCCTGGTCTAAAGTAGTGCACTAATCTATGGGTCCTGGTCTAAAGTAGTGCACTAATCTATGGGTCCTGGTCTAAAGTAGTGCACTACCCTATGGGTCCTGGTCTAAAGTAGTGCACTACCCTATGGGTCCTAGTCTAAAGTAGTGCACTAATCTATGGGTCCTGGTCTAAAGTAGTGCACTACCCTATGGGTCCTGGTCTAAAGTAGTGCACTACCCTATGGGTCCTGGTCTAAAGTAGTGCACTACCCTATGGGTCCTGGTCTAAAGTAGTGCACTACCTATGGGTCCTGGTCTAAAGTAGTGCACTACCCTATGGGTCCTGGTCTAAAGTAGTGCACTACCCTATGGGTCCTAGTCTAAAGTAGTGCACTAATCTATGGGTCCTGGTCTAAAGTAGTGCACTACCCTATGGGTCCTGGTCTAAAGTAGTGCACTACCCTATGGGTCCTGGTCGAAAGTAGTGCACTACAAAGGGAATAGGGTGCTATTTGCAATGCAATCTTCGTTTAGATATGTTTTTATTCCAAGAAGCTAGCTAAGCTAAGTGGCACTAGCATGATATAATACAGTCACAACCAAAAAGCCTGGCCCAAGTTCATCACCCTGAAGCCTGGCCCAAGTTCATCACCCTGAAGCCTGGCCCAAGTTCATCACCCTGAAGCCTGGCCCAAGTTCATCACCCTGAAGCCTGGCCCAAGTTCATCACCCTGAAGCCTGGCCCAAGTTCATCACCCTGAAGCCTGGCCCAAGTTCATCACATTGAAACCTGGTCCAAGTTTATAACACTTAGGGAAAAGATACTAGAGAAGTTCACCAAGTTCAAGGACTGGTGCTGACGCTAAATCGGTGTGTGTGTGTGTGCTTGTCTGTTGACAAGGTCATTAAGATGTTTGCCTAGTAACGCACTGGCTTGGGTCAGTATTTTATTGGCAACTTTCCTGAAAAGCAAAGAGAACATTGGCTGAGGGGATGATCTGGCCCAAGCAGACGAGGGAGATATATTTACAGTAACATTAAATCAACCAGCGCAACGCAACCAATTCTCTCTTTGGACGTGAACCCAAATGAACTTTCCTTTTCAAAACCGTCCTAAAAATAATACCACAGGGATGCGTGCCCGGCCCGGCCCACACCGGTCCAGTTGAACAGCTAGCAACAGAAGCAACGATAGCAATCCAATAGGTCGTTATCAATAAAACGTCACAATCAAATAAAATTATTTATATTTTTGTTATTTTATAAAGCTCTTTTAACAATCAGCTGATGTCACAAAGTGCTTATGGAGAAACCCAGCTTAAAACCCCAAACAGAAAGCAATGCAGATATAGAATCACGGTAGCTAGGAACTCCCTAGAAATTAAGTGTACTTCCTTGGTTTGATGATGTGCAGTCTTTGGAATCAGTGAGGTCCCCTCCATCTCCACAGCAACAAAAAAAAACAACATCAATGGTAGAGTTCGTCCTGCATGGCCCGGTGACCCGGGTGAGCGGAGTCTGCACATTTTAGGCCATTTCATTGGCCCTTATGTGAAATCTCCACCCACCCAGGGCGCAGTATAATGCAAAACGAACTCCACCACCGACATCATTCTTGACCGTGGAAAGGGAGGGGACCCCACTGACTCCAACGTCCGCACCCCGTCTGGCCTGTTTTCTTAGAACAGACACTAGGCTAGTAATTCAGTGGTTCTCAAACCTCTCCTCACTCGGGGAACCCCAGACATTTCACAGTTTTGTTGTAGCTCTGAACTACCTCACCTGATTTACCTATTCAAGGCCTTGATGATTAGTTGACAAGTTTAATCAGATGTGCCCTCTCTGGAGGTTGTCCTTCTGGAAGGTTCTCCCATCTCCACAGAAGAACTCTGGAGCTCTGTTGGAGTGACCATTGGGTTCTTGGTCACCTCCCTGACCAAGGCCCTTTTCTCTGTTACATCTGCTCCTGCCACGCCCTCTACTGCTCATCCTGTCTCCTTGACCTGCAACCTGTTCCATAATCAAGACCTCTACAAATACTCAGTCCTGCCACTTCCATACTGCCTGATCGTAATCTCTGCTCAGTCAGTCTACGTTTCTAGCCGTTTGTTACTATTTAGATCCTGTTATGCTGTTGTGCCTGTTTTCCTTGCCCAACACAGTTTTCTCTCTGCTACAGTTCTGCCCGCCCTGACTTGGTCCCTGTCTCGTCTCCTGCTACTGCTCCCTTGGATTCCCTCCGGACCTGCTTACCCTGTCTCACCCCTCTGCTCCAGCCTCAGCCTCCGGACCTTACCCTGTCTCAACCCCTCTCGCTCCAGCCTCAGCCTCCGGACTACCCTGTCTCAACCCCTCTCGCCCCAGCCTCAGCCTCCGGACCTTACCCTGTCTCAACCCCTCTCGTTCCAGCCTCAGCCTCCGGACCTTACCCTGTCTCAACCCCTCTCTTCCCAGCCTCAGCCTCCGGACCTTACCCTGTCTCAACCCCTCTCGTTCCAGCCTCAGCCTCCGGACCTTACCCTGTCTCAACCCCTCTCGCTCCAGCCTCAGCCTCCGGACCTTACCCTGTCTCAACCCCTCTCGCTCCAGCTTCAGCCTCCGGACCTTACCCTGTCTCAACCCCTCTCGCTCCAGCCTCAGCCTCCGGACCTTACCCTGTCTCAACCCCTCTCGCTCCAGCCTTAGCCTCAGCCTCCGGACCTTACCCTGTCTCAGCCCCTCTCGCTCCAGCCTCAGCACCTTTTTACCTTGTCTCAACCACTCTTGCTCCAGCCTCAGCCTCCGGACCTTACCCTGTCTCAACCACTCTCGCTCTAGCCTCAGCCTCCGGACCTTACCCTGTCTCAGCCCCTCTCACTCCAGCCTCAGCCTCCGCACCTGGTTTCCTGCAAGCCGCCCGACCTTACCCTGGCCTGCACTCCATCTTCCATCTCTCTGGAATAGATCAAATACCTGGAACGGCTGGGGGTTCCTGAGGAGAGGTTTAAGAAACAATGGACTAATTTACCGAATACTGCAGAAAGGATTGCACTATTCAGAGGGAATGTGATTTGGGGAAAAGTTTAATCTTTTTCACCGCCTCCCACGCCACCTTCGCACCTACGTGGAGATTCCCTCTTTTACTACTTTTTCTATCTTCACATTTGAATTCCATGCTGTCACTGTCACTTGTCCACTCAAGCTTAACATTGTTTTAGCCTATCGACTACCAGGTGCCCTCCTCAATGAGCTTGGCACCTTGATAAGTTCATTTCCCGACCTCACCCTTTCCCAGCCCCCCTCTCCCTCCCCCCTCTCACAAAGCAGTTCACTTGCCCTCATCTTTTACTCGAGTCTGTTCACCCACTAATCTAACTGTAACCCCCCTCCAGGTCTCTGATTACTACTTAGTTTCATGTTCTCTCCATCTTTCCTCCAACCCTAATCACTCAGCCCCTACCCAGATGGTCTCTCTCTCTCTCCCACTACTCTCTCCTTTTCTATCCTTTCATCTCTCCCTTCTGCTTAATCCTTCTCCATCATGTCTCCTGATTCTGCCTCTTCGACCCTACTCTCCTCCCTTTCTGCATCCTATGACTCTGTGGCACTGTCCACTCTCCTCCCGGCCGGCTCGACCCTTCCCTTCCCTCCCCTCCCCTCCCCTCCAGCTCCGTGGCTGAGTGACTCATTGCGATCTTACAGAACGGGGCTGCGGGCAGCTGAGTGAAAATGGAGGAAAACTGATCTTCAGGAGGACCTATCATCCTTTCACTCCCTCCTCTCGTCCTTCTCTTCCTGTGTATCCACTACTAAAGGCACTTTCTATGACATTTTAATAACCCCAGGCAACTATTTTCCACCTACTCCTCCTTCCTTCATTCTCCACACCCTCCCCTTCCCTCCGCCCTCTCTTTGAAAAGAATGGTTGACGACATCCGCTCCTCATTCACTCAGTCTATTGAGTCCACTGGTCTCACTCACACAGAACTACCGAACAGTCGACTCCTCTGGCATCAGAAACTACAGACCGGTATCCCTTCTTTCTTTTTATTTCCTGTCTCTGACCAACTCTCTCGTTATCTCTCTCAGAAATATCTTCTTTACCCTAACCAGTCAGGCTTTTAAGACAGGTCACTCAACTGAAACAGCTCTTCTCTGTGTCACAGAAGCTCTCAGCACTGTCAAACCTGCCTCTCAGAGACTGCGTGATAAACACCCTCTCTGAATGGTAGGAGACCACAGCCCTCTGACCTCTGTCTCAGCATAGAGCAGGGAATTGAATTCCCTTTTCACGCTACAGTATCCTGCCGAACCGTTCTGTGCAGCAACTAAGGATGTGTCACCAGGACAGTGCAGTTTGGCTCGGCTCAGCTTGGTACAGTAGTGTGAAAATTGAATTAAAAGGCCATTCCCATTGGGACATGGTTCATCCAGCTGTTCAATAGTGGGATGCCTGTCTGCCTGAATGAGGCGGGTCTGCAGCTTACGTCAAAGAGTTTCATTCTTGGGTGTCCTGTCCTTAAAACCGGTTTGGAGTTATTGGCGATTAAGTTGCAACGCAAACAAAAGCATTACATTTCTGTGCTCGTTTATTCTAGAAGCTTCAGTAATAGGCCATGTGGCTCAGCAGACAGTAGGAATCAGGAGAGTTTAGGATAAGGGAAACAGTAAATAGACAGGACTGGACGTGTGGTCTTCAGCTACCGTGATGACAACACACGCATGGACGCATTTGTGGTCTTCAGCTACCGTGATGAACTCTGAAGAAGCCAGAAGGAGAAGACGAGGGACACAAGGCATATTCCCACTAACACTAGGCTTATTCCCACTAACACTAGGCTTATTCCCACTAACACTAGGCTTATTCCCACTATCACTAGGCTTATTCCCACTAACACTAGGCTTATTCCCTCTATCACTAGGCTTATTCCCACTATCACTAGGCTTATTCCCACTAACACTAGGCTTATTCCCACTATCACTAGGCATATTCCCACTATCACTAGGTATATTCCCACTATCACTAGGCATATTCCCACTAACACTAGGTATATTCCCACTAACACTAGGCTTATTCCCACTAACACTAGGCGTATTCCCACTAACACTAGGCTTATTCCCACTAACACTAGGCATATTCCTACTAACACTAGGCTTATTCCTACTAACACTAGGCTTATTCCCACTAACACTAGGTTTATTCCCACTAACACTAGGTTTATTCCTACTAACACTAGGCTTATTCCCACAATCACAAGGCTTATTCCCACTATCACTAGGCTTATTCCCACTATCACTAGGCTTATTCCCACTAACACTAGGCTTATTCCCACTATCACTAGGCATATTCCCACTAACACAAGGCATATTCCCACTAACACAAGGTTTATTCTTACTAACACTAGGCTTATTCCCACTAACACTAGGCTTATTCCCTCTATCACTAGGCTTATTCCCACTATCACAAGGCTTATTCCCACTAACACTAGGCTTATTCCCACTAACACTAGGCATATTCCTACTAACACTAGGTTTATTCCCACTAACACTAGGCATATTCCCACTAACACAAGGTTTATTCCCACTAACACTAGGCTTATTCCCACTATCACTAGGCTTATTCCCTCTAACACGAGGCTTATGAGGGAGGAGAGGGAGTGAGGAGAGGGAGTGAGGAGGGAGCGTGAGGAGAGAGAGGCTTTAGTACTAGCTAGCTGTTTTTTTATGTTTGATGTGGAGGGAGCGAGGTAAGGGAGGTGAGGGAGTGAGGAGAGGGAGCGTGAGGAGAGGGAGCGTGAGGAGAGGGAGGCTTTAGTACTAGCTCGCTGTTTTTTATGTTTGATGTGGAGGGAGCGTGAGGAGAGGGAGGCTTTAGTACTAGCTCGCTGTTTTTTATGTTTGATGTGGAGGGAGCGAGGTGAGGGAGGTGAGGGAGTGAGGAGAGGGAGCGTGAGGAGAGGGAGGCTTTAGTACTAGCTCGCTGTTTTTTTATGTTTGATGTGGAGGCTGAGGTCAAAAGGTTGTGGCAGCAGAATAGTGTTTATACTACACTGTTGTAACAACAGACACTGAAGCCAGGTCCCACATGGCACCCTATTCCCTTTATAATGTACTGGTTTAAATAGGACCTCGTCAAAAGTAATGCAATATATACAGGGAATAGGTTGCCATTTGGGACTCAGACGGACACAGGCTGTCAGTGGCCATACCACGATGTAATGGGAGATAGACAAAGGACACCGATACCCAGCAGTCACCGCTTCACTGCTCTGCATCTCTTGACTGTTCATTCAAAGTGTGTCAACAATATTATCAGAATGGTCTCCTAAGTAACCTATCAACTCTCTTTTCCTCTCTCTCCTCTTTCCATATCAGTCCCTCACAAGATCTCCAAGTGTTCATAGAGCCAGACTCTCTCTCTCTGTCTGTCTGTCAGTCAGCACTGGCCCGGGAAAGAGAGAGCAAGAGAGAGCGAGCGAAAGAGAGCTAGAGAGAGAGAGAGAGAGTGAAAGAAAGAGAGCGAGAGAGAGAGAGACAGAGAGCGAGAGCGAGAGAGAGAGAGACAGAGAGAGAGAGAGAGAGAGAGAGAGAGAGAGAGAGAGAGAGAGAGAGAGAGAGAGAGAGCAGGACCATAGGGGACCAATCAGAATGAACCTTTATATCAGGGACCATAAGGGACCAATCAGAATGAACTGTGAAGTCATTATCACCGTGCACGTGAGTTGTATATGGAAGACCGACCACTTTCACCACACCAGACATAATTCATATTCAGACCATGGCTTATAATTCCAATGGGATTGTGTATTGGGGAAGAACAGCTTCAGTGCCAAGCGTGTGCTAAGACTTTGTATGTGTTCTAATTGGCACCCTATTCCCTATGTAGTGCATTACTTTTGACCAGGCACCCACATCAGCCCTGGTCAAAAGTAAACTGTCCCCTATGGTCCCTGTTAAGAGGTACAGGGTCCCCTATTGGCCCTGGTCAGAGGTACAGGGTCCCCTATTGGCCCTGGTCAGAGGTACAGGGTCCCCTATTGGCCCTGGTCAGTCCTATTAGAGATGACATAATGTCTGCCCTGGTCCTCAGTCCTATTAGAGATGACAGGGTAATGTCTGCAGAGGTACAGGGTCCCCTAGTCCTATTAGAGATGGCATAATGTCTGGTCAGAGGTACTCCCCAGTCCCTGGTTAGAGATGACATAATGTCTGTTACTCCCCTATTGGCCCTATTAGAGATGACATAATGTCCCCTATTCCTCAGTCCTATTAGAGATAACATAATGTCTGTTACTCCCCAGTCCTATTAGAGATGACATAATGTCTGCAGAGGTACTCCCCTAGTCCTATAAGAGATGACAGGGTCCCCTATGTCTGGTTACAGGGTCCCCAGTCCTATTAGAGATGACAGGGTAATGTCTGGTCAGAGGTACTCCCCAGTCCTATTAGAGATGACATATTGGCCCTGTCTGTTACAGGGTCCCCTATTGGCCCTGGTAAGAGATGACATAATGTCTGTTACCCCTCCCCCCTACTGGCCCTGATCAGAGATGACCCCTAATGGCTGCTCACTCCTACAGGGTCCCCTATTAGAGATGACAGGGTCCCCTGTTGGCCCTGGTCAGAGGTAGAGGGTGACATAATGGTCTGTTACTCCCCTAGTCCTGATCAGAGATGACCCCTAATGTCCCTGGTTACAGGGTCCCCTATGGTCCTATAAGAGATGACATAATGGTCCCCTATCCCTGGTCCTATTAAAGATGACATAATGTCTGAGACAACTCCTCATTATTCTGACATAATGTCTGTTACTCCCCAGTCCTATAAGAGATGACATAATGTCTGTTACTCCCCACTCCTATAAGAGATGACATAATGTATGTTACTCCCCACTCCTATAAGAGATGACATACTGTCTGTTACTCCCCAGTCCTATAAGAGATGACATAATGTCTGCTACTCCTCAGTCCCTCTCATATTAGAGATGACATAATGTCTGTCTATTCCTCAGTGATATAGAGGCCTATAAGAGATGACATAATGTCTGTTACTCCCCACTCCTATAAGAGATGACATAATGTATGTTACTCCCCACTCCTATAAGAGATGACATAATGTCTGTTACTCCCCACTCCTATAAGAGATGACATAATGTCTGCTACTCCTCAGTCCCTCTCATATTGAGATGTTTGCTCTATAACCTGTTAGTCCATATGCCTTGACACAGTGATATAGAGGCCTAAAGGCAGAGACAATAAGAAGACACAGTGATATATAGACCTAAAGGCTGAGACAATAAGAAGACAGTGATATATACTAGTTACCATTAGCCCACTACATCTAGCTAGTTACCATTAGCCCTCTACATCTAGCTAGTTACCATTAGCCCACTAGATCTAGCTAGTTACCATTAGCCTCTACATCTAGCTAGTTACCATTAGCCCTCTACATCTAGCTAGTTACCATTAGCCCACTACATCTAGCTAGTTAGCCACATCTAGCTAGTTACCATTAGCCCACTACATCTAGCTAGTTACCATTAGCCCACTACATCTAGCTAGTTACCATTAGCCCCATTAGCCCATACATCTAGCTAGTTACCATTAGCCCTCTACATCTAGCTAGTTACCATTAGCCCACTACATCTAGCTAGTTACCATTAGCCCTCTACATCTAGCTAGTTACCATTAGCCCACTACATCTAGCTAGTTACCATTAGCCCACTACATCTAGCTAGTTACCATTAGCCCACTACATCTAGCTAGTTACCATTAGCCCTCTACATCTAGCTAGTTACCATTAGCCCACTACATCTAGCTAGTTACCATTAGCCCTCTACATCTAGCTAGTTACCATTAGCCCTCTACATCTAGCTAGTTACCATTAGCCCTCTACATCTAGCTAGTTACCATTAGCCCTCTACATCTAGCCAGTTACCATTAGCCCTCTACATCTAGCTACATAGTGAACTTACATCCTCTCAGGCCAGGGACACAATGAATGAATTTATGATTGGATCAGAATCGTCGTTATAATCACTGACCAGTAGGGAGATATAGTCCAAATCCCAATCTCCATTCATGGCTAATTTAGGAAAGGAACCATTTTAGCTAGCTAGCTAGCCACCAGAAGACAACAACACAACGAGATGGCAACAATTCAAGTTTTGTTCTGTAAATTGTTTTTTTTTGCTGTTGGTGTGATGTGATTGACAGGATCTATTCACAGTTGAGCTCACTCAGTTTAGCTCAGCGATGATTGGCTATAATTATTATTATTCTATCAAGGGAGACCAAATGTTCACTGGCTTCCCTTGTAATTCAATGCAACAATATCATAGTATTTCTGGCCAGGCAGTATCCGATAGATAGAACCCGACATGTGAAGCCGATGTTAGCCTGGCGTTAGCAGCTCTTGTGTCAAACACACATTAGTTTACAATGGCGTCATGCAAAACAAACTGGCACATTTTCCAGCCCTATAACGACTAGTTCGGCAAGTTACCGGTCTTGTCAGCTCGCTTGCGCTCAGATGGGCTGGGGGTGGAAATATTTGAGGTGTGTCGTTAAAAACATGATCTAAAAGGGCCGATTTCAGGCAGCGCTGATTGGGATATTTAAGTCCAACCAAAAGCTGTTTTTTAGCGGTAGCGCTGTTGGTTATGGCATGAATTCTGACCGCGGAAACACAGCCTATCCAGCCGCGATGCACTCTGCCCATATGAACATGGAACAAGAGCAATCTAACGGACTTTTGGTGCCTCTATACTTCCTATTTAGAAACATTTTTTTTTAAAGTTTTTAAAAAGTTTTTTCCTAATTTGGTTTTATTTGGTTAAAAACCAAGCATAGCCTTCCCTCCTCTCAACGAAGGCTTATTTTTTGTTGTCCTGCCCAGTGCAAATCGCTAAGTAGTCAAGGCTGTCAATAAAGGGTTGGGCTCCTGAGACCGCTTGGAAATACATAAATCATCAAAGCTTGATTAAAATATAAAGTTGGACGGGAGTAAAACAGTTAACAGATATTCTCTGTTTTATCTACTCATTGTAGGCATGCTCACATTATTTCAGCCACGCAGATCCCGGTTTGGATGAGCTTATAACCCTCCATAGAGAAATGATGATGACTAAGTCTAACATAACTTATTTTAAAACAAGTTTGTTGTTTTCATTTTGTTTAGAATTTGAGATGATAATTATTTGTTTTCTTTTATTTAGGCCTTGTCAATAATGATTTTAAATCTTGCGGATTGACTATGTTTCGGCATGTCGTTGCTCAGCCATAATTTAATTTTACAGAAGGCCAACCCCGATATCAGAGAGAATGTTATTGAAGACGTGCGATGACTTAGAACAATGTGCCGCCCTGGGGCGGCAGCGCAGCCTAGTGGTTAGAGTGGAGGGGCGGCAGCGCAGCCTAGTGGTTAGAGTGGAGGGGTGGCAGGGTAGCCTAATGGTTAGAGTGGAGGGGCGGCAGGGTAGCCTAGTGGTTAGAGTGGAGGGGCGGCAGGGTAACCTAGTGGTTAGAGTGGAGGGGCGGCAGGGTAGCCTAGTGGTTAGAGTGGAGGGGCGGCAGGGTAACCTAGTGGTTAGAGTGGAGGGCGGCAGGGCAACCTAGTGGTTAGAGTGGAGGGCGGCAGGGCAGCCTAGTGGTTAGAGTGGAGGGGTGGCAGGGCAGCCTAGTGGTTAGAGTGGAGGGGGTGGCAGGGTAGCCTAGTGGTTAGAGTGGAGGGGCGGCAGGGTAACCTAGTGGTTAGAGTGGAGGGGCGGCAGCGCAGCCTAGCGGTTAGAGTGGAGGGGCGGCAGCGCAGCCTAGTGGTTAGAGTGGAGGGGCGGCAGCGCAGCCTAGTGGTTAGAGTGGAGGGGCGGCAGGGCAGCCTAGTGGTTAGAGTGGAGGGGCGGCAGCGCAGCCTAGTGGTTAGAGTGGAGGGGCGGCAGCGCAGCCTAGTGGTTAGAGTGGAGGGGCGGCAGCGCAGCCTAGTGGTTAGAGTGGAGGGGCGGCAGCGCAGCCTAGTGGTTAGAGTGGAGGGCGGCAGCGCAGCCTAGTGGTTAGAGTGGAGGGGTGGCAGGGTAGACTAGTGGTTAGAGTGGAGGGGCGGCAGCGCAGCCTAGTGGTTAGAGTGGAGGGGCGGCAGCGCAGCCTAGTGGTTAGAGTGGAGGGGCGGCAGCGCAGCCTAGTGGTTAGAGTGGAGGGGCGGCAGCGCAGCCTAGTGGTTAGAGTGGAGGGGCGGCAGCGCAGCCTAGTGGTTAGAGTGGAGGGGCGGCAGCGCAGCCTAGTGGTTAGAGTGGAGGGGCGGCAGCGCAGCCTAGTGGTTAGAGTGGAGGGGTGGCAGGGTAGACTAGTGGTTAGAGTGGAGGGGCGGCAGCGCAGCCTAGTGGTTAGAGTGGAGGGGTGGCAGGGTAGACTAGTGGTTAGAGTGGAGGGGCGGCAGCGCAGCCTAGTGGTTAGAGTGGAGGGGCGGCAGCGCAGCCTAGTGGTTAGAGTGGAGGGGTGGCAGGGTAGACTAGTGGTTAGAGTGGAGGGGCGGCAGGGTAGCCTAGTGGTTAGAGTGGAGGGGCAGCAGGGTAGCCTAGTGGTTAGAGTGGAGGGGTGGCAGGGTAGACTAGTGGTTAGAGTGGAGGGGCGGCAGGGTAGCCTAGTGGTTAGAGAGGAGGGGCGGCAGGGCAGCCTAGTGGTTAGAGTGGAGGGGCGGCAGGGTAGCCTAGTGGTTAGAGTGGAGGGGCGGCAGGGCAGCCTAGTGGTTAGAGTGGAGGGGCGGCAGGGCAGCCTAGTGGTTAGAGTGGAGGGGCGGCAGGGCAGCCTAGTGGTTAGAGTGGAAGGGCGGCAGGGTAGCCTAGTGGTTAGAGTGGAGGGGCGGCAGGGTAGCCTAGTGGTTAGAGTGGAGGGGTGGCAGGGTAGCCTAGTGGTTAGAGTGGAGGGGCGGCAGCGCAGCCTAGCGGTTAGAGTGGAGGGGCGGCAGGGTAACCTAGTGGTTAGAGTGGAGGGGCGGCAGCGCAGCCTAGCGGTTAGAGTGGAGGGGCGGCAGCGCAGCCTAGTGGTTAGAGTGGAGGGGCGGCAGCGCAGCCTAGTGGTTAGAGTGGAGGGGCGGCAGGGTAACCTAGTGGTTAGAGTGGAGGGGCGGCAGCGCAGCCTAGCGGTTAGAGTGGAGGGGCGGCAGCGCAGCCTAGTGGTTAGAGTGGAGGGGCGGCAGCGCAGCCTAGTGGTTAGAGTGGAGGGGCGGCAGCGCAGCCTAGTGGTTAGAGTGGAGGGGCGGCAGGGTAGCCTAGTGGTTAGAGTGGAGGGGCGGCAGCGCAGCCTAGCGGTTAGAGTGGAGGGGCGGCAGCGCAGCCTAGTGGTTAGAGTGGAGGGGCGGCAGCGCAGCCTAGCGGTTAGAGTGGAGGGGCGGCAGCGCAGCCTAGTGGTTAGAGTGGAGGGGCGGCAGCGCAGCCTAGTGGTTAGAGTGGAGGGGCGGCAGCGCAGCCTAGTGGTTAGAGTGGAGGGGCGGCAGCGCAGCCTAGTGGTTAGAGTGGAGGGGCGGCAGCGCAGCCTAGTGGTTAGAGTGGAGGGGCGGCAGCGCAGCCTAGTGGTTAGAGTGGAGGGGCGGCAGCGCAGCCTAGTGGTTAGAGTGGAGGGGCGGCAGGGCAGCCTAGTGGTTAGAGTGGAGGGGTGGCAGGGTAGACTAGTGGTTAGAGTGGAGGGGCGGCAGCGCAGCCTAGTGGTTAGAGTGGAGGGGTGGCAGGGTAGACCTAGTGGTTAGAGTGGAGGGGCGGCAGCGCAGCCTAGTGGTTAGAGTGGAGGGGCGGCAGCGCAGCCTAGTGGTTAGAGTGGAGGGGTGGCAGGGTAGCCTAGTGGTTAGAGTGGAGGGGCGGCAGGGTAGCCTAGTGGTTAGAGTGGAGGGGCGGCAGGGCAGCCTAGTGGTTAGAGTGGAGGGCGGCAGGGCAGCCTAGTGGTTAGAGTGGAGGGCGGCAGGGCAGCCTAGTGGTTAGAGTGGAGGGCGGCAGGGCAGCCTAGTGGTTAGAGTGGAGGGGTGGCAGGGTAGACTAGTGGTTAGAGTGGAGGGCGGCAGGCAGCCTAGTGGTTAGAGTGGAGGGGCGGCAGGGCAGCCTAGTGGTTAGAGTGGAGGGGCGGCAGGGTAGCCTAGTGGTTAGAGTGGAGGGGCGGCAGGGTAGCCTAGTGGTTAGAGTGGAGGGGCGGCAGGGTAGCCTAGTGGTTAGAGTGGAGGGGTGGCAGGGTAGACTAGTGGTTAGAGTGGAGGGGCGGCAGGGTAGCCTAGTGGTTAGAGTGGAGGGGCGGCAGGGCAGCCTAGTGGTTAGAGTGGAGGGGCGGCAGGGTAGCCTAGTGGTTAGAGTGGAGGGGCGGCAGGGCAGCCTAGTGGTTAGAGTGGAGGGGCGGCAGGGCAGCCTAGTGGTTAGAGTGGAGGGCGGCAGGGCAGCCTAGTGGTTAGAGTGGAGGGCGGCAGGGTAGCCTAGTGGTTAGAGTGGAGGGGCGGCAGGGTAGCCTAGTGGTTAGAGTGGAGGGGTGGCAGGGTAGCCTAGTGGTTAGAGTGGAGGGGCGGCAGGGTAGCCTAGTGGTTAGAGTGGAGGGGCGGCAGGGCAGCCTAGTGGTTAGAGTGGAGGGGCGGCAGGGTAGCCTAGTGGTTAGAGTGGAGGGGCGGCAGGGCAGCCTAGTGGTTAGAGTGGAGGGGCGGCAGGGTAGCCTAGTGGTTAGAGTGGAGGGGCGGCAGGGTAGCCTAGTGGTTAGAGTGGAGGGGCGGCAGGGTAGCCTAGTGGTTAGAGTGGAGGGGCGGCAGGGCAGCCTAGTGGTTAGAGTGGAGGGGCGGCAGGGCAGCCTAGTGGTTAGAGTGGAAGGGCGGCAGGGTAGCCTAGTGGTTAGAGTGGAGGGGAGGCAGGGTAGCCTAGTGGTTAGAGTGGAGGGGCGGCAGGGTAGCCTAGTGGTTAGAGTGGAGGGGCGGCAGGGTAGCCTAGTGGTTAGAGTGGAGGGGCGGCAGCGCAGCCTAGTGGTTAGAGTGGAGGGGCGGCAGGGTAGCCTAGTGGTTTGAGTGGAGGGGAGGCAGGGTAGCCTAGTGGTTAGAGTGGAGGGGCGGCAGCGCAGCCTAGTGGTTATAGTGGAGGAGCGGCAGGGCAGCCTAGTGGTTAGAGTGGAGGGGCGGCAGGGTAGCCGAGTGGTTAGAGTGGAGGGGCGGCAGGGCAGCCTAGTGGTTAGAGTGGAGGAGCGGCAGGGTAGCCTTCTTTCAGAGTGGAGTGGTTTTCACCAGGCCTTTTCTTTCAGAGTGGAGTGGTTTTCACCAGCCCTTTTCTTTCAGAGTGGAGTGGTTTTCACCAGGCCTTTCCTTTCAGAGTGGAGTGGTTTTCACCAGGCCTTTCCTTTCAGAATGGAGTGGTTTTCACCAGGCCTTTCCTTTCAGAGTGGAGTGGTTTTCACCAGGCCTTTCCTTTCAGAGTGGAGTGGTTTTCACCAGGCCTTTTCTTTCAGAGTGGAGTGGTTTCACCAGGCCTTTCCTTTCAGAATGGAGTGGTTTTCACCAGCCCTTTCCTTTCAGAGTGGAGTGGTTTTCACCAGGCCTTTCCTTTCAGAATGGAGTGGTTTTCACCAGGCCTTTCCTTTCAGAGTGGAGTGGTTTTCACCAGGCCTTTCCTTTCAGAATGGAGTGGTTTTCACCAGGCCTTTCCTCTCCTTTGTCAGGATAAAGTGAGCTGAAGGTCCTGACGTTCTTCATACCCAAGATAATGAACTGGGAGTTGGGTTTCACAAAGCAAAGGCCGGGACCCAGCATAAAGATGGACCCTTAACATCCAAAACACAAGAGCATTCGAAGCCAAATGAAATCAATGGAACACATAAAAATCCTCCTGAAGTCTGTTTATAACCAAATGATTCTACAGTACGTAACCAAGCAACATTCTTGTGGGACTGTTATGGTTTGTCTCCTTGGTGATCTTCATGAAGAAAGAACAGGAGTAAATGACAAAATTACATAATTATTGATAAGCCAAAGCACTTTCACCAGGTGATAGGGAGAAGGTAAACAAACGAGAACAATAGCTGTATCTGAAAACACACAAATTACCTGGGGAGTATTTACAGTGCTCTGGGAAAGTATCCAGACCCCTTGACTTTTTCCATATTTTGTTACGTTACAGCCTCATTCTAAAATTGATTACATTGTTTTTCCCCCCCTCATCAATCCACACACAATGCCCCATCAAATCAAATCAAATCCAATTTTATTTGTCACATACACATGGTTAGCAGATGTTAATGCGAGTGTAGCGAAATGCTTGTGCTTCTAGTTCCGACAATGCAGTGATAACCAACAAGTAATCTAACTAACAATTCCAAAACTACTGTCTTATACACAGTGTAAGGGGATAAGGAATATGTACATAAGGATATATGAATGAGTGATGGTACAGAGCAGCATACAGTAGATGGTATCGAGTACAGTATATACATATGAGATGAGTATGTAAACAAAGTGGCAAAAAGTGGCTAAACATGTGGCATAGATGATAAGAGTACAGTATATACATATAAGATGAGTATGTAGACAAAGTAAACAAAGTGGCATACTAGTGATATTACATAAGGATGCAGTAGATGATATAGAGTACAGTATATACATATAAGATGAGTATGTAGACAAAGTAAACAAAGTGGCATAGTTAAAGTGGCTAGTGATACATGTATTACATAAGGATGCAGTCGATGATGTAGAGTACAGTATATACGTATGCATATGAGATGAATAATGTAGGGTAAGTAACAGTATATAAGGTAGCATTGTTTAAAGTGGCTAGTGATATATTTACATCATTTCCCATCAATTCCCATTATTAAAGTGGCTGGAGTTGGGTCAGTGTCAATGACAGTGTGTTGGCAGCAGCCACTCAATGTTAGTGGTGGCTGTTTAACAGTCTGATGGCCTTGAGATAGAAGCTGTTTTTCAGTCTCTCGGTCCCAGCTTTGATGCACCTGTACTGACCTCGCCTTCTGGATGATAGCGGGGTGAACAGGCAGTGGTTCGGGTGGTTGATGTCCTTGATGATCTTTATGGCCTTCCTGTAACATCGGGTGGTGTAGGTGTCCTGGAGGGCAGGTAGTTTGCCCCCGGTGATGCGTTGTGCAGACCTCACTACCCTCTGGAGAGCCTTACGGTTGAGGGCGGAGCAGTTGCCGTACCAGGCGGTGATACAGCCCGCCAGGATGCTCTCGATTGTGCATCTGTAGAAGTTTGTGAGTGCCTTTGGTGACAAGCCAAATTTCTTCAGCCTCCTGAGGTTGAAGAGGCGCTGCTGCGCCTTCTTCACAACGCTGTCAGTGTGAGTGGACCAATTCAGTTTGTCTGTGATGTGTATGCCGAGGAACTTAAAACTTGCTACCCTCTCCACTACTGTTCCATCGATGTGGATAGGGGGGTGTTCTCTCTGCTGTTTCCTGAAGTCCACAATCATCTCCTTAGTTTTGTTGACGTTGAGTGTGAGGTTATTTTCCTGACACCACACTCCGAGGGCCCTCACCTCCTCCCTGTAGGCCGTCTCGTCGTTGTTGGTAATCAAGCCTACCACTGTTGTGTCGTCCGCAAACTTGATGATTGAGTTGGAGCGTGCGTGGCCACGCAGTCGTGGGTGAACAGGGAGTACAGGAGAGGGCTCAGAACGCACCCTTGTGGGGCCCCGTGTTGAGGATCAGCGGGGAGGAGATGTTGTTGCCTACCCTCACCACCTGGGGGCGGCCCGTCAGGAAGTCCAGTACCCAGTTGCACAGGGCGGGGTCGAGACCCAGGGTCTCGAGCTTGATGACGAGCTTGGAGGGTACTATGGTGTTGAATGCCGAGCTGTAGTCGATGAACAGCATTCTCACATAGGTATTCCTCTTGTCCAGGTGGGTTAGGGCAGTGTGCAGTGTGGTTGAGATTGCATCGTCTGTGGACCTATTTGGGCGGTAAGCAAATTGGAGTGGGTCTAGGGTGTCAGGTAGGGTGGAGGTGATATGGTCCTTGACTAGTCTCTCAAAGCACTTCATGATGACGGAAGTGAGTGCTACGGGCGGTAGTCGTTTAGCTCAGTTACCTTAGCTTTCTTGGGAACAGGAACAATGGTGGCCCTCTTGAAGCATGTGGGAACAGCAGACTGGTATAGGGATTGATTGAATATGTCCGTAAACACACCGGCCAGCTGGTCTGCGCATGCTCTGAGGGCGCGGCTGGGGATGCCGTCTGGGCCTGCAGCCTTGCGAGGGTTAACACGTTTAAATGTCTTACTCACCTCGGCTGCAGTGAAGGAGAGACCGCATGTTTTCGTTGCAGGCCGTGTCAGTGGCACTGTATTGTCCTCAAAGCGGGCAAAAAAGTTATTTAGTCTGCCTGGGAGCAAGACATCCTGGTCGGTGACTGGGCTGGGTTTCTTCTTGTAGTCCGTGATTGACTGTAGACCCTGCCACATGCCTCTTGTGTCTGAGCCATAATAATGACATCACAATGCCCCATAATGACATCATACGTGCTCCATGATAACATCACAATGTCCCATAATGACATCAAAGCCCCATAATGACATCACAATGCCCCATAATGACATCACAAATGCCCCATGATGACGAAGGAAAAACAGTATGTTATAAAAATAAAGGCAAAACCCCCTTTTTTTCAATTTTCACCTAAAATGACATACCCAAATCTAACTGCCTGTAACTCAGGACCTGAAGAAAGGACATGCATATTCTTAATACCATTTGAAAGGACCACTTTGAAGTTTGTGGAAATGTGAAATTAATGTAGGAGAATATAACACATTTTTTATTAGATTGTTTACCTTTATTTTACTAGGCAAGTCAGTTAAGAACAAATTCTTATTTTCAATGATGGCCTAGGAACAGGGGGTTAACTGCCGGTTCAGGGGCAGAAAGACAGATTTGTACCTTGTCAGCTCGGGGATTCAAAATTGCAACCTTTCGGTTACTAGTCCAATGCTCTAACCACTAGGCTACCCTGCCGACATTAGATCTGGTAAAACATAATACAAAGAAAAAAACATGCATTTTCAAAAAAAGAAAATTGTTCATCATTTTTGAAATTCAAGAGAAAGGCCATTATATCACTTGGGAGTCTAGGTGCAATTTAGATTTTGGCCACTAGATGGCAGCAGTTTAAGACTGATCCAAAGAACCATTGAATTACTGTTCAAAATGTTGTATGAATGTTGTCTGCGTAAATGTCCTGGATTTGTCAATTGATACATTTTCATGTACATAGCTATAGAGAACATACATACATTTTTTTTAAATGTACAGTTTACACACTGCCAGGAATGTCATTAATGATATCCATAAACATTTATTTTATCAAACAAAACTATGCTACATTTTATCTCTGGGACCCTGAGGATGACAAATCAGAGCAAGATAACTGAATGTAAGTACATTATTTACCTTCAGAGATGAATGTATCAAACCAGTTGCCGTGATAAGTGTTTTGTTGTTGTGCACTCTCCTCAAACAATAGTTATTTTTTCACTGTAAAAGCTACTGTAAATTGGACAGTGCAGTTAGATTACCAAGAATTTAAAGCTTTCTGCACATATAAAGACATGTCTATGTCCTGGAATGTTGGCTGTTACTTACAACGTCATTCTAGTCACATTATCGCAGGTTAGCAACAACCATCCCGGTACAGGGACACCAATCCCTTAGAGGTTTAAAAAAGAAACAACGTAATTATCACATTGACATAAGTATTCAGACCCTTTACTCAGTACTTTATTGAAACACCGTTTATTTATTACAACCTGGCTGTCTTCTTGATACTGTGAACCATCAGATCTCCTCTCCACCCTGTATTTGGGCAGTTTCTCCCATTCTTCTCTGCCTGATCATCTCAAGCTCCTACCAGGTTGGGTGGCGAGAATCGCTGTCTCCTCCCAGAGCTGTTCATCAGGTGTCCCCCAGGGCTCTGTTCTGGGCCCTCTCCTATTCTCGCTATACACCAAGTCACTTGGCTCTGTCATAACCTCACATGGTCTTGTGCTTATCATTGCCTGTTGGAAGGTACACCAATTACCCCAGTCTGAGGTCCTGAGTGCTCTGGAGCAGGTTTTCATCATGGATCTCTCTGTCTTTGCTCCATTCATTTCTCACTCAAGCCTGACTAGTCACCCATTCCCTCCCCTCAAGCTAAAAACATCCCACCCATGATGCTGCCACCACCATGATCTCACCCATAGGGATGGTGCCAGGTTTCCTCCCAGAGCGCTGAACTTGGCATTCAGGCCAAAGAGTTCAATCTTGATTTCATCAGATCAGAGAATCCCGATTCTCTGGTCTGAGAGTCTTTATGCTCTACAACATCCAAGCAGACTGTCATGTGCCTCACTGAGGAGCGGCAGGTCCGTCCAGGCACTTGTACCATATAGGCCTGATTGGTGGAGTGCTGTTGAGATGGGCTCCCTGTCCTGTGCCATTAAACCCCATCTCCACAGAGGAACTCTGGAGCCCGTCAGGTGTTCATCCACTTTTTGGTCACTCCCTTGGGGATTTCAGTGCTGCTAGAAATGTTTTGGTACCCTTCCCCTGATCTGTGCCTCGACACAATCCTGTCTCAGAGTTCTACTGATAAGAGCTTCTGACATCATGGCTTGGTTTTAAATGTGACATGACTGTCAACTGTGGGACCTTTTATAGACATGTGTGCCTTTCCAAATCATGTCTTCAATTGGGTATTACCACATGTGGACCTGTATTTGGGGAGTTTCTCCCATGATTCAATGGAAACAGATCATCTGAGCTTAATATCAGGTCTCATGGGGAAGTCGGGTCTAAGAGATGTTCGATAAGGTTCAAGTTTTTTTTCTGGCTTTCAAGGACATTGAAACATTAAAAAAAAAACTGTTTTCCTTCATCATTATGTGGTCTTGTGTGTAGATTGATGAGGGGGAAAAAACGATGTAATCCATTTTAGAATAAGGCTGTAACTGTGCAAAATGTGGAGAAAGTATTGGGGTCTAATTTTTCTGAATGCACTGTATACTCTAACAGATAAATCATGATGACATTCCTCCCGCTGGCATCCCAAATGAAGCAGAGATCATTTAAGTTTTGTTAACCTAGATATTACAGATGTTATAAAGTTAATAGCAACCACACACTCACACACACTCACGAAAACGCGCCGCACACACCTACATGACCACACACATGACCATTTTAGGCAGACCTCCAAGCTCATCCTCCCTAACAACATCTATGAAACAGCTGGAGGTAGCCTACTGTAGAGAATACTAGAATCCCTCATAGGTCACCATACCCATGTTAGATAGCTGCCCACATGGTCTCAACAGGAATCTTTCTGTTAAATAATCTCTCCACTGTCAATCTAAAGCTTAGAGCAAGGAGATTCAGTAGTTGAAAGGCTCTGGACAGAGCCAATGCCCTGTTAATAACTTCCTGGCTTTACACACACACACACACTCTGCCTCAACCCTGTTACACACTGACACACACTTGCTGGGGCACACACACACACACACCACTGGGCTCAGTGAAATCACCCCATGATTGATTCACTGTTGTGAGCGCTGTATCTCATTAGTGGAAACCAAGAATGTTCTCCGTGGACAGGTCTTTGCCGGTTTTGCCTAGGAGAAGTGACTTTGGTAGCAGGTTTGGAGAACTAGATAATAACTTTACAGGTTAGGCAGAACAGATAATTAACTGGGCAGGTTAGCACAGTAAATGTGGACTGGGGACAGCAGGGGCCTTCATGTCAGGTAGTCCTGGGGCAGGGGGCTCAGGTCAGACTCAACCACTGGAGCAGGGCATGGCCAGGTGGACTGGGGACAGCAATGAGTCCTCATGTCAGGGTCCTGGGACATGGTCCTAGGGCTCAGGTCCTCCGAGGGAGAAAGAAAGAGAGGGAGAATTAGGGTATGACTTAGATTCAGGGGCCAGGACACCAATAGGACAGGAGGCTCCAGATATAACAAAATGACCCAGCCCCCGACCAGAAACTATGCAGCATAAATACTGGAGGCTGAGACAGGAGGGGTCAGGAGCAGGGCCCCATATGACACCCCCGGACAGGGGCCAAACAGGAAGGATATAACCCCACCCACTTTGCCAAAGTACAGACCCCACACCACTAGGGATATCTTCAACCACAGGGGCCATACTGAGACAAGGCTGAGTATAGCCCACTGGGGCCAAGATCCACACTGATATGTCTGCCTGGCCAGGGAATGACTCAACCGCAGGGGCCAGGGAATGACTCAACCACAGGGGCCAGGGTATGACTCAACCACAGGGGCCAGGGTATGACTCAACCACAGGGGCCAGGGTATGACTCAACCACAGGGGCCAGAATATGACTCAACCACAGGGGCCAGTAATGACTCAACCACAGGGGCCAGGGTATGACTCAACCACAGGGGCCAGGGTATGACTCAACCACAGGGGCCAGAATATGACTCAACCACAGGGGCCAGAATATGACTCAACCACAGGGGTCAGGGTATGACTCAACCACAGGGGCCAGAATATGACTCAACCACAGGGGCCAGAATATGACTTAACCACAGGGGCCAGAATATGACTCAACCACAGGGGCCAGGGTATGACTCAACCACAGGGGCCAGAATATGACTCAACCACAGGGGCCAGGGTATGACTCAACCACAGGGGCCAGAATATGACTCAACCACAGGGGCCAGGGTATGACTCAACCGCAGGGGCCAGAATATGACTCAACCACAGGGGCCAGGGTATGACTCAACCACAGGGGCCAGGTCTAAAAAAAAAACATTTTAGTTATCAACCAAACAAAACTCCTTTGTGTAATACCTTTAGCTGCATGGACATACGGTATAACCATTTGGGTTGTGATCCCATGGCAACAAGCCTTCTAGTAAAATATAATAATATTTGTGATTATCCTATTCGGCCCGGCCCGGCTCTATAACTAACCTTAACAGACAACTAAAATGATTGCTCTTATAATCAACCTCAGTCTATGTTAACTGGATAAGGAGCCACTAGAAAATGTCAAATGATGCCTTATTGTATCCCTGCAATTAAACAAATCATGCAAATCAGTTTGTACTTCAAATTCCACTCTGCCCCAGCGACCAAATCAGAATGCTTTTTCTGAAAAACAAGGGACAAGACAAAGATAGAGAATATTCACACACAGTAGTTGATTGGTGGAGATGGGGAGTTACAGTAGTAGATTGGTGGAGATGGGGAGTTACAGTAGTTGATTGGTGGAGATGGGGAGTTACAGTAGTTGATTGGTGGAGATGGGGAGTTACAGTAGTTGATTGGTGGAGATGGGGAGTTACAGTAGTTGATTGGTGGAGATGGGGAGTTACAGTAGTTGATTGGTGGAGATGGGGAGTTACAGTAGTTGATTGGTGGAGATGGGGAGTTACAGTAGTTGATTGGTGGAGATGGGGAGTTACAGTAGTTGATTGGTGGAGATGGGGAGTTACAGTAGTTGATTGGTGGAGATGGGGAGTTACAGTCGTTGATTGGTGGAGATGGGGAGTTACAGTAGTTGATTGGTGGAGATGGGGAGTTACAGTAGTAGATTGGTTGAGATGGGGAGTTACAGTAGTTGATTGGTAGAGATGGGGAGTTACAGTAGTTGATTGGTGGAGATGGGGAGTTACAGTAGTTGATTGGTGGAGATGGGGAGTTACAGTAGTTGATTGGTGGAGATGGGGAGTTACAGTAGTTGATTGGTGGAGATGGGGAGTTACAGTAGTAGATTGGTGGAGATGGGGAGTTACAGTAGTTGATTGGTAGAGATGGGGAGTTACAGTAGTTGATTGGTGGAGATGGGGAGTTACAGTAGTTGACTGGTAGAGATGGGGAGTTACATTAGTTGATTGGTGGAGATGGGGAGTTACAGTAGTTGATTGGTGGAGATGGGGAGTTACAGTAGTTGATTGGTGGAGATGGGGAGTTACAGTAGTTGACTGGTAGAGATGGGGAGTTACAGTAGTTGATTGGTGGAGATGGGGAGTTACAGTAGTTGATTGGTGGAGATGGGGAGTTACAGTAGTTGATTGGTGGAGATGGGGAGTTACAGTAGTTGATTGGTTGAGATGGGGAGTTACAGTAGTTGACTGGTAGAGATGGGGAGTTACAGTAGTTGATTGGTGGAGATGGGGAGTTACAGTAGTTGATTGGTGGAGATGGGGAGTTACAGTAGTTGATTGGTGGAGATGGGGAGTTACAGTAGTTGATTGGTGGAGATGGGGAGTTACAGTAGTTGATTGGTGGAGATGGGGAGTTACAGTAGTTGATTGGTGGAGATGGGGAGTTACAGTAGTTGATTGGTGGAGATGGGGAGTTACAGTAGTTGATTGGTGGAGATGGGGAGTTACAGTAGTTGATTGGTGGAGATGGGGAGTTACAGTAGTTGATTGGTGGAGATGGGGAGTTACAGTAGTTGATTGGTGGAGATGGGGAGTTACAGTAGTTGATTGGAGATGGTAATTACAGTACTTGATTGGTAGAGTTATAGTCCCACAAAACATGAGCCTGTCCATCTGTACTAATTCCATCATTAGGGAAATTCCATTGAACACTGGGCCAGTATGGTGTTCCAACCTTCTGGCTACCTGACTCTGAGTTCTATACTACTGTCAGTTGGCTGTACCAGTTCTATACTACTGTCAGATGGCTGTACCAGTGCTATACTACTGTCAGATGGCTGTACCAGTGCTATACTACTGTCAGATGGCTGTACCAGTGCTATACTACTGTCAGATGGCTGTACCAGTGCTATACTACTGGCAGATGGCTGTACCAGTTCTATACTACTGTCAGTTGGCTGTACCAGTTCTATACTACTGTCAGATGGCTGTACCAGTGCTATACTACTGTCAGTTGGCTGTACCAGTGCTATACTACTGTCAGTTGGCTGTACCAGTTCTATACTACTGTCAGTTGGCTGTACCAGTTCTATACTACTGGTAATGGCTGTACCAGTTCTATACTACTGTCAGTTGGCTGGACCAGTTCTATACTACTGTCAGTTGGCTGTACCAGTTCTATACTACTGGCAGTTGGCTGTACCAGTTCTATACTACTGGCAGTTGGCTGTACCAGTGCTAGAGAGACTGGCAGTTGGCTGTACCAGTTCTATACTACTGTCAGTTGGCTGTACCAGTGCTATACTACTGGCAGTTGGCTGTACCAGTTCTATACTACTGGCAGTTGGCTGTACCAGTTCTATACTACTGGCAGTTGGCTGTACCAGTGCTATTCTACTGGCAGTTCTACCAGTTCTATACTACTGGCAGTTGGCTGTACCAGTGCTATTCTACTGGCAGTTGGCTGTACCAGTTCTATACTACTGGCAGTTGGCTGTACCAGTTCTATACTACTGGCAGTTGGCTGTACCAGTGCTATTCTACTGGCAGTTGGCTGTACCAGTTCTATACTACTGGCAGTTGGCTGTACCAGTGCTATTCTACTGGCAGTTGGCTGTACCAGTTCTATACTACTGGCAGTTGGCTGCCCCAACTGACTCTGAGTGCTATTCTACTGGCAGTTGGCTGTACCAGTTCTATTCTACTGGCAGTTGGCTGTACCAGTGCTATACTACTGGCAGTTGGTTGTACCAGTTCTATACTACTGGCAGTTGGCTGTACCAGTTCTATACTACTGGCAGCTGGCTGTACCAGTTCTATACTACTGGCAGTTGGCTGTACCAGTTCTATACTACTGGCAGTTGGCTGTACCAGTGCTATACTACTGGCAGTTGGCTGTACCAGTGCTATTCTACTGGCAGTTGGCTGTACCAGTGCTATACTACTGGCAGTTGGCTGACCAGTGCTATTCTACTGGCAGTTGGCTGTACCAGTTCTATACTACTGTCAGCTGGCTGTACCAGTTCTATTCTACCGGTAATTGGCTGTACCAGTTCTATACTACTGGTAATGGCTATCCCAGTGCTATAATACTGTCAACTGGCTGCCCCAGCTCTGAGTGCTTTTCCTATTAGATTTATCTGGTAGCAAATGGGCCAGTGACAGATGCACAGTGAGAGAGAGTGAGAGAGCGAGAGAGTGAGAGAGAGAGAGAGAGAGAGAGAGAAAGACAGAGAGACACAGAGAGACACAGAGAGAAAGAGAGAGAAAGAGATACAGAGAGACAGAGAGAAAGAGAGAGAAAGAGAGAGAAAGAGAGACAGAGAGACAGAGAGACAGAGAGAGAGAGACAGAGAGAGAGACAGAGAGACAGAGAGAGAGACAGAGAGAGAGCTGAGAGAGAGAGAGAGAGAGAGAGAGAGAGAGAGAGAGCTAGAGAGACAGAGAGAGAGAGAGCTAGAGAGACAGAGAGAGAGCTAGAGAGAGAGAGAGAGAGGGGTGAGAGTGAAGGAGGGAGAGAGAGAAAGAGAGAAAGAGAGAGAGACAGAGAGAGAGGGGGTGGTGAGAGTGAAGTGGGGGAGTGGGGGAGAGAGAGAGAGAGAGAGAGAGAGAGAGAGAGAGAGAGAGAGAGAGAGAGAGAGAGATTCGGCTGAAGCAGAGCACTGGGCTGGATTCCCACCATATCACTTTCTTCTGGTTCACTGGGTTCAGGCCTCAGTTCAAATAGAGTTAAAAGCTCTCTTGTTCTCTATGGTACACAGTGTCCATATTATGACAAACCTACTGAGACTAAGGTTATCTTCTCGACACCATAATGGCAGGTAATAGAATAGAGTTCATGTAAATCAATAGACGGAAGGGTTCTGGAGACCTGGTAAAGAAAGTCACATCACACTGGTCTACTTTGGTCGTATAATATTTATCCCAAGATGGAGGACAGAGTAATGCCTGGGAGGGAGGGTGATTGAAGCCAGGCCTGTGCTTGGACGCCTTCTGGGGAGGATTTTCCGAGCGCGAGCAACTTGGCGCCTGGGATCCTGTGTATTTTCCACCCTGAGCGCCGCTTGGCAGAAGCTTGAATAATAAAGTCATTTTAGTGGCTAAGCTGCTTGCCTGGAGTTCCCTAGCTGTGTGGAACCTCTGTCTCCTGACACCTGCCCCCATCCGACCGGCATTCCTCGTCCCCTGCTGGTCTAACAGGACCTCCTCATCACCCTGCTGGTCTAAAGGACCTCCTCATCACCCTGCTGGTTTAACAGGACCTCCTCATCACCCTGCTGGGTTAACAGGACCTCCTCGTCCCCTGCTGGTTTAACAGGACCTGCTCATCACCCTGCTGGTCTAAAGGACCTCCTCATCACCCTGCTGGTTTAACAGGACCTCCTCATCACCCTGCTGGTCTAACAGGACCTCCTCATCACCCTGCTGGTTTAACAGGACCTCCTCATCACCCTGCTGGTTTAACAGGACCTCCTCATCACCCTGCTGGTTTAACAGGACCTCCTCATCACCCTGCTGGTTTAACAGGACCTCCTCATCACCCTGCTGGTTTAACAGGACCTCCTCATCACCCTGCTGGTTTAACAGGACCTCCTCATCACCCTGCTGGTTTAACAGGACCTCCTCATCACCCTGCTGGTTTAACAGGACCTCCTCATCACCCTGCTGGTTTAACAGGACCTCCTCATCACCCTGCTGGTTTAACAGGACCTCCTCATCACCCTGCTGGTTGAACAGGACCTCCTCATCACCCTGGCCTCCTCATCACCCTGGCCTCCTCATCATCCTGCTGGGTTATCAGGACCTCCTCATCACCCTGGCCTCCTCATCACCCTGCTGGTTTAACAGGACCTCCTCATCACCCTGGCCTCCTCATCATCCTGCTGGGTTATCAGGACCTCCTCATCACCCTGGCCTCCTCATCACCCTGCCGGTCTAACAGGACCTCCTCATCACCCTGCTGGCCTAACAGGACCTCCTCATCACCCTGCTGGTTTAACAGGACCTCCTCATCACCCTGCTGGTTTAACAGGACCTCCTCATCACCCTGGCCTCCTCATCACCCTGCTGGTTTAACAGGACCTCCTCATCACCCTGGCCTCCTCATCACCCTGGACTCCTCATCACCCTGCTGGTTTAACAGGACCTCCTCATCACCCTGCCGGTCTAACAGGACCTCCTCATCACCCTGCTGGCCTAACAGGACCTCCTCATCACCCTGCTGGTTTAACAGGACCTCCTCATCACCCTGCTGGGTTAACAGGGCCTCCTCATCACCCTGCTGGGTTAACAGGGCCTCCTCATCACCCTGCTGGGTTAACAGGACCTCCTCATCACCCTGCTGGTCTAACAGGACCTCCTCATCATCACCCTGCTGGGTTAACAGGGCCTCCTCATCACCCTGCTGGGTTAACAGGGCCTCCTCGTCACCCTGGCCTCCTCATCACCCTGCTGGGTTAACAGGGCCTCCTCGTCACCCTGGCCTCCTCATCACCCTGCTGGGTTAACAGGGCCTCCTCATCACCCTGCTGGTCTAACAGGACCTCCTCATCACCCTGGCGTCCTCATCACCCTGCTGGGTTAACAGTACCTCCTCATCACCCTGCTGGGTTAACAGGACCTCCTCATCACCCTGCTGGTTTAACAGGACCTCCTCATCACCCCTGGCCTCCTCATCACCCTGCTGGGTTACAAAGACCTCCTCATCACAACACACACAGCCAGCCACCCCTCTCCCCCTCACAACACAGCCAGCCACCCCTCACAACACAGCCAGCCACCCCTCACAACACACACAGCCAGCCACCCCCTCAAAACACACACAACCAGCCACCCCTCTCAACACAGCCAGCCACCCCTCTCCCCCTCACAACACAGCCAGCCACCCCTCACAACACACACAGCCAGCCACCCCTCAAAACACACACAACCAGCCACCCCTCTCAACACAGCCAGCCACCCCTCTCCCCTCACAACACAGCCAGACACCCCTCCCCCTCCAACACAGCCAGCCACCCCTCTCCCCTCACAACACAGCCAGCCACCCCTCTCCCCCTCACAACACAGCCAGCCACCCCTCTCAACACAGCCAGCCACCCTCTCCTCCTCACAACACAGCCAGCCACCCCTCTCCCCTCACAACACAGCCAGCCACCCCTCTCCCCCTCACAACACAGCCAGCCACCCTCTCCCCCTCTCAACACAGCCACCCCTCTCCCCCCTCACAACACAGCCAGCCACCCCTCTCCCCCTCACAACACAGCCAGCCACCCCTCTCCCCCTCATAACACAGCCAGCCACCCCTCTCCCCCTCACAACACAGCCAGCCACCCCTCTCCTCCTCACAACACAGCCAGCCACCCCTCTCAACACAGCCAGCCACCCCTCTCCCCTCACAACACAAACAGCCAACCCCTCTCCCCCTCACAACACAGCCAGCCATCCTCTCCCCTCACAACACAGCCAGCCACCTCTCTCCCCCCTCACAACACAGCCAGCCACCCCTCTCCCCCTCACAACACAGCCAGCCACCCTCTCAACACAGCCAGCCACCCTCTCCCCCTCACAACACAGCCAGCCACCCCTCTCCCCCCTCACAACACAGCCAGCCACCCCTCTCCCCCTCTCAACACAGCCAGCCACCCTCTCAACACAGCCAGCCACCCCTCTCCCCCTCACAACACAGCCAGCCACCCCTCTCCCCCTCACAACACAGCCAGCCACCCCTCTCCCCATAAAAACACAGCCAGCCACCCCTCACAACACACACAGCCACCCCTCGCCACACAACCGTCCGTAACTTTAAAGATACACCTATGGAGGGGCCAGACTACTTTAAAAGGCAGGGAGGGTCACCATGGACAGAGTAAGCCTGGTCAACATCAACATCATGTTTGAAGCTCATGTACAAAACCTAAAGTAAAACACGCAAAATGAGTAAGAATAGAAATAGCATAAATAGAACAAATCTACCACTTTTTAAAACTTGCTTTAAAAGGACAATGACAAATCTATAGCACACAATTTCTTTGTGAATTTGGTTGGGTCGCCCAAAAGTTGAATACTGCAGCTAGTTTAGCCTAGTCAAAACACCCGGCTCAAACAGAAAGGGATGCTATGTTAGCTAGCTGACTATAGCTATCCAACAGAGAGGGATGCTATGTTAGCTAGCTGGCTATGGCTATTCAATAGAAAGGGATGCTATGTTAGCTAGCTGGCTATAACAGAGGAATGCTATGTTAGCTAGCTGGCTATAACAGAGGATGCTATGTTAGCTAGCTGGCTATAACAGAGGGATGCTATGTTAGCGCGCTGGCTATAACAGAGGGATGCTATGTTAGCTAGCTGGCTATAACAGAGGGATGCTATGTTAGCTAGCTGGCTATAACAGAGGGATGCTATGTTAGCTAGCTGACTATAACAGAGGGATGCTATGTTAGCTAGCTGACTATAGCTATCCAAAACTGGAACTCTTCCAAGTAACAAAATAAAGCTTTTGGTTTTATTCATTTATTGCAACCAGGGCCTGCATGTGTTAGTGCTAAATTGCTTTCTGTACACTGTAATGCTGTGATTGTAGCGGGTTTAGCAACACGTTAGTTCTAGTAGCTATGTTGACTATGACATTAGCTAATATCGTGACAAAGATGTAGGCTGTGTGTCGCGGTTGGCGGTTAGCGGTTATGGAATGAAGGTTTGGCTTGGAAACGTTTTTTTTTCACCTGATCACAGAATAGCGCTTAGATGCGAGAAGGAATTATACAACGAGCAAAGATCATGCTGTTTCTATGTGGCAGCTATGAACGGGAACAGTGGGGTTTTTTTGGGGGTGATCAGGTCTATTCATTCTGCCGATTCTGTTAAAATATTTCTTAAAACGGAAGCAAACGGAACAAAAACCGAGGATAGACCTACCTACATTTGTCCAATAGAAACTCTCATTAGCAACTGTTTGGACACACTTGGTTAGCTAGATGCAGGCAAGAGTGTGCAAGGCGGTATTGAATGTGTCACTGTCTGTCGCCTTGATTACAAAAAAATAATAATGTATCTCGACGTGTGTGCACCTACGTTGTAAACTTTCATTCATAGGCTAGGTTGTAGAAACATTCAGCCTGCTAGCTGCTACTTTTACAGGAATAAACATTTAATCTGTCAACCTGCTAGCTGCTACTTTTACAGGAATAAACATTTCATCTTTCAGCCTGCTAGCTGCTACTTTTACAGGAATAAACATTTAATCTTTCAGCCTGCTAGCTGCTACTTTTACAGGAATAAACATTTAATCTTTCAACCTGCTAGCTGCTTTTTACAGGAATAAACATTTAATCTTTCAACCTGCTAGCTGCTACTTTTACAGAATAAACATTTAATCTTTCAGCCTGCTAGCTGCTACTTTTACAGGAATAAACATTTAATCTTTCAGCCTGCTAGCTGCTACTTTTCTGTGATCGAGTTTGATTTGATCACGTGGCCCGCCGCGTCCCATGATGCAACAGGAAGGGAAATGGCTGGCCTGAAACCTGTCTGAAACCTGTATACTGTACCTGTATGCCAGGTAAAGTGTTATCATGTCGTAACTGAAACCTATCACTGTTACATTGAACTGGGTGAATGTAATATGAAAAGACGGCACCCTACACAGGGCAGTGTCCCCAATCACTGCCCTGGGGCATTGGGATATTGTTGAGACCAGAGGAAAGAGTGCCTCCTACTGGGCATCCAACACCACTTCCATGAATGACAATCATCCAATATAATGTCATAGAAATAAGGCCGCTCATAAATTTTAAACGGCACCGACCGCCACTGCCAGAAACAAAACATTGGAGAGGAGTGTCTAGGAGAGGGTCAAAGGTTGTCATACTAAAAAGAAGCTCACGGGGGACAGGACCAGGAAGGAAAATCATCAGAAATATAAAGGAATAATGATGTGATGACCAGTTAACAGGGTTTTCTTGGTTAGAAACACTTTACCTGGCATACAGGTACAGTATACAGGTTTCAGACAGGTTTCAGGCCAGCCATTTTCCTTCCTGTTGCATCATGGGACGCGGCGGGCCACGTGATCAAATCAAACTCGATCACAGAAAAGTAGCAGCTAGCAGGCTGACAGATAAAATGTTTATTCCTGTAAAAGTAGCAGCTAGCAGGCTGAAAGATTAAATGTTTATTCCTGTAAAAGTAGCAGCTAGCAGGCTGAAAGATTAAATGTTTATTCCTGTAAAAGTAGCAGCTAGCAGGCTGAAAGATTAAATGTTTATTCCTGTAAAAGTAGCAGCTAGCAGGCTGAAAGATTAAATGTTTATTCCTGTAAAAGTAGCAGCTAGCAGGCTGAAAGATTAAATGTTTATTCCTGTAAAAGTAGCAGCTAGCAGGCTGACAGATTAAATGTTTATTCCTGTAAAAGTAGCAGCTAGCAGGCTGACAGATTAAATGTTTATTCCTGTAAAAGTAGCAGCTAGCAGGTTGAAAGATTAAATGTTTATTCCTGTAAAAGTAGCAGCTAGCAGGCTGAAAGATTAAATGTTTATTCCTGTAAAAGTAGCAGCTAGCAGGCTGAAAGATTAAATGTTTATTCCTGTAAAAGTAGCAGCTAGCAGGCTGACAGATTAAATGTTTATTCCTGTAAAAGTAGCAGCTAGCAGGCTGACAGATTAAATGTTTATTCACGTAAAAGTAGCAGCTAGCAGGCTGAAAGATTAAATGTTTATTCCTGTAAAAGTAGCAGCTAGCAGGCTGAGAGATTAAATGTTTATTCCTGTAAAAGTAGCAGCTAGCAGGCTGACAGATTAAATGTTTATTCCTGTAAAAGTAGCAGCTAGTAGGCTGAGAGATTAAATGTTTATTCCTGTAAAAGTAGCAGCTAGCAGGCTGAGAGATTAAATGTTTATTCCTGTAAAAGTAGCAGCTAGCAGGCTGACAGATTAAATGTTTATTCCTGTAAAAGTAGCAGCTAGCAGGCTGACAGATAAAATGTTTATTCCTGTAAAAGTAGCAGCTAGCAGGCTGACAGATTAAATGTTTATTCCTGTAAAAGTAGCAGCTAGCAGGCTGACAGATTAAATGTTTATTCCTGTAAAAGTAGCAGCTAGCAGGCTGACAGATAAAATGTTTATTCCTGTAAAAGTAGCAGCTAGCAGGCTGACAGATTAAATATTTATTCCTGTAAAAGTAGCAGCTAGCAGGCTGACAGATTAAATGTGCATTCCTGTAAAAGTAGCAGCTAGTAGGCTGACAGATTAAATGTGCATTCCTGTAAAAGTAGCAGCTAGCAGGCTGACAGATTAAATGTGCATTCCTGTAAAGTAGCAGCTAGCAGGCTGACAGATTAAATGTGCATTCCTGTAAAAGTAGCAGCTAGTAGGCTGACAGATTAAATGTGCATTCCTGTAAAAGTAGCAGCTAGTAGGCTGAGAGATTAAATGTGCATTCCTGTAAAAGTAGCAGCTAGCAGGCTGACAGATAAAATGTTTATTCCTGTAAAAGTAGCAGCTAGCAGGCTGACAGATTAAATGTTTATTCCTGTAAAAGTAGCAGCTAGCAGGCTGACAGATTAAATGTTTATTCCTGTAAAAGTAGCAGCTAGCAGGCTGACAGATAAAATGTTTATTCCTGTAAAAGTAGCAGCTAGCAGGCTGACAGATTAAATGTTTATTCCTGTAAAGTAGCAGCTAGCAGGCTGACAGATTAAATGTGCATTCCTGTAAAAGTAGCAGCTAGTAGGCTGACAGATTAAATGTGCATTCCTGTAAAAGTAGCAGCTAGCAGGCTGACAGATTAAATGTGCATTCCTGTAAAAGTAGCAGCTAGTAGGCTGACAGATTAAATGTGCATTCCTGTAAAAGTAGCAGCTAGCAGGCTGACAGATAAAATGTTTATTCCTGTAAAAGTAGCAGCTAGCAGGCTGACAGATTAAATGTTTATTCCTGTAAAAGTAGCAGCTAGCAGGCTGACAGATTAAATGTTTATTCCTGTAAAAGTAGCAGCTAGCAGGCTGACAGATAAAATGTTTATTCCTGTAAAAGTAGCAGCTAGCAGGCTGACAGATTAAATGTTTATTCCTGTAAAAGTAGCAGCTAGCAGGCTGACAGATTAAATGTGCATTCCTGTAAAGTAGCAGCTAGTAGGCTGACAGATTAAATGTGCATTCCTGTAAAAGTAGCAGCTAGCAGGCTGAGAGATTAAATGTTTATTCCTGTAAAAGTAGCAGCTAGCAGGCTGACAGATTAAATGTTTATTCCTGTAAAAGTAGCAGCTAGTAGGCTGAGAGATTAAATGTTTATTCCTGTAAAAGTAGCAGCTAGCAGGCTGAGAGATTAAATGTTTATTCCTGTAAAAGTAGCAGCTAGCAGGCTGACAGATTAAATGTTTATTCCTGTAAAAGTAGCAGCTAGCAGGCTGACAGATAAAATGTTTATTCCTGTAAAAGTAGCAGCTAGCAGGCTGACAGATTAAATGTTTATTCCTGTAAAAGTAGCAGCTAGCAGGCTGACAGATTAAATGTTTATTCCTGTAAAAGTAGCAGCTAGCAGGCTGACAGATAAAATGTTTATTCCTGTAAAAGTAGCAAAGCTAGCAGGCTGACAGATTAAATATTTATTCCTGTAAAAGTAGCAGCTAGCAGGCTGACAGATTAAATGTGCATTCCTGTAAAAGTAGCAGCTAGTAGGCTGACAGATTAAATGTGCATTCCTGTAAAAGTAGCAGCTAGCAGGCTGACAGATTAAATGTGCATTCCTGTAAAAGTAGCAGCTAGCAGGCTGACAGATTAAATGTGCATTCCTGTAAAAGTAGCAGCTAGTAGGCTGACAGATTAAATGTGCATTCCTGTAAAGTAGCAGCTAGTAGGCTGAGAGATTAAATGTGCATTCCTGTAAAAGTAGCAGCTAGCAGGCTGACAGATAAAATGTTTATTCCTGTAAAAGTAGCAGCTAGCAGGCTGACAGATTAAATGTTTATTCCTGTAAAAGTAGCAGCTAGCAGGCTGACAGATTAAATGTTTATTCCTGTAAAGTAGCAGCTAGCAGGCTGACAGATAAAATGTTTATTCCTGTAAAAGTAGCAGCTAGCAGGCTGACAGATTAAATGTTTATTCCTGTAAAAGTAGCAGCTAGCAGGCTGACAGATTAAATGTGCATTCCTGTAAAAGTAGCAGCTAGTAGGCTGACAGATTAAATGTGCATTCCTGTAAAAGTAGCAGCTAGCAGGCTGACAGATTAAATGTGCATTCCTGTAAAAGTAGCAGCTAGTAGGCTGACAGATTAAATGTGCATTCCTGTAAAAGTACCAGCTAGTAGGCTGAGAGATTAAATGTGCATTCCTGTAAAAGTAGCAGCTAGTAGGCTGACAGATTAAATGTGCATTCCTGTAAAAGTAGCAGCTAGTAGGCTGACAGATTAAATGTGCATTCCTGTAAAAGTAGCAGCTAGTAGGCTGAGAGATTAAATGTGCATTCCTGTAAAAGTAGCAGCTAGTAGGCTGACAGATTAAATGTGCATTCCTGTAAAAGTAGCAGCTAGCAGGCTGACAGATTAAATGTGCATTCCTGTAAAAGTAGCAGCTAGTAGGCTGAGAGATTAAATGTGCATTCCTGTAAAAGTAGCAGCTAGTAGGCTGAGAGATTAAATGTGCATTCCTGTAAAAGTAGCAGCTAGTAGGCTGAGAGATTAAATGTGCATTCCTGTAAAAGTAGCAGCTAGCAGGCTGACAGATTAAATGTGCATTCCTGTAAAAGTAGCAGCTAGCAGGCTGAGAGATTAAATGTGCATTCCTGTAAAGTAGCAGCTAGCAGGCTGAAAGATTAAATGTGCATTCATGCGGGCAGGCTGTACATTTGGCTGTGTGTGTGTGTTTATTTAAACTACGAAGCACGCTCCTCTAGTGCCTCAAAGGGTCTTTAGTCTGGGGCTTCAGGACCGCTGCACCACTTGCTGCCAAAGTCCCACAGACCTTCACTTGCTCGCACCCCACTCTCCCTCAGCTCTGAGGCTCTGATCGCACGGCCAGCTTTGAAACCTGAGAAACATGGACTGAAGGTATAGGTTGTGTCCAAACTTGAACCCTGTTCCCTAGATATGCCCTACGTAGGGAATAGGGCGTCATTTGGGACACGTGTCATAGGCCAGGCGCTCGCTTCCACAAGAAAAGAGGGTTGTTAAATCGAAGACTTTTTGCTGTTTCAACTTCTTTCAAAAATACCTTTTTCTTGCCACTGTAAAGTGTGTATTTTGAAGAAGCTCAAATCTTCTTCAAAGTTCCACAGTGTGTCCCAAGGAGGGGGGGCAAGGGGAAATGGCCCCGCCTCCCAATAATAAAGAAAATATTTTTAAAAATCTATGACTTTTATTTTGAAAAACATCTCCCCGAATTTGTTGAGGGACTTTTATTTTGAAAAGGCCTCTGCTGCTGGAACCAGAGTCAGTTCCCTGCCCCCACTGTGACAGACCTCTTCCTTCTCCCTCTGGGTTGTTTCAAGCGGTGTGGCAGTGTGTGAGTAAGACAATAAGTTGTGTGCAGCACCACCATCACGACTCACCACACCGGAGGAAAGTCATTGTTGTTGGCAACAACAAAGTACGTTTCATTAAAAACAAGTGTATAAATGTGAATAAACTCTGATTTTCTTTTCTTTTGGAAAAGTTTTATTTGCACAATTCCTTTAAAAACAGCTCATACATTTATTTATATATATGCCATTTAGCAGACGCTTTTATCCAAAGCGACTTACAGTCATGTGTGTATACATTCTACGTATGGGTGGTCCCGGGAATCGAACCCACTACCCTGGCGTTACAAGCGCCATGCTCTACCAACTGAGCTACAGAAGGACCAGTATTTAATCATTTATACACATAAAAACGGCAACAAAGCATAAAACACAGCATTTGAAATGTACATTTAAATTTGTTAAAAGTACATGTTGTTAAAACCAATGACAACAACTATGAATAAAAGTACTTTCTTTGTAAAAACATCAAATCTGTAAAAGCCATTTAAAATGTGTACGAATGATTTAACAAAGATAAAACATTTTTAAGACGTTAGAAACATGTTAAAAAGTCACTTTGCTAAAAGGCTGTCTTCAATCGCTTGTACAGGAGCGGGGTGAGTCCTTATCAAGCTCGCCTCATCCTGATATGCTAGAAAAAACGTGAGCAACTATAAACTTTCTCCTGGCTAGTAACTAGTTAGCTTTACATTTACACTTTAGTCATTATTAGCTGTGTCAGGTTTTTTTCTAACTAGCTAACGCTGGGTAATTCTGGCTGTTGCACACATGACTGTAAGTCGCTTTGGATAAAAGCGTCTGCTAAATGGCATATATTATTATTATTATATTAATATTTTGAAGAATACCAGCTAGCTATAGAATTACTTGCACAATCACTGTCTGTCTTCATCATAGGGTCAGGAAGTTTGCAAGGCATGTTGCACAAGTCAAGTTTGGGGTGATGTGTGTTCAGTATGGGGTGATGTGTGTTCAGTGTGGGGTGATGTGTGTTCAGTATGGGGTGATGTGTGTTCAGTATGGGGTGATGTGTGTTCAGTATGGGGTGATGTGTGTTCAGTATGGGGTGATGTGTGTTCAGTGTGGGGTGATGTGTTCAGTGTGGGGTGATGTGTGTTCAGTGTGGGGTGATGAGTGTTCAGTGTGGGGTGATGTGTGTTCAGTATGGGGTGATGTGTGTTCAGTATGGGGTGATGTGTGTTCAGTATGGGGTGATGAGTGTTCAGTATGGGGTGATGTGTGTTCAGTGTGGGGTGATGTGTGTTCAGTGTGGGGTGATGTGTGTTCAGTGTGGGGTGATGTGTGTTCAGTGTGGGGTGATGTGTGTCAGTGTGGGGTGATGTGTGTTCAGTATGGGGTGATGTGTGTTCAGTATGGGGTGATGTGTGTTCAGTGTGGGGTGATGTGTGTTCAGTGTGGGGTGATGTGTGTTCAGTATGGGGTGATGTGTGTTCAGTATGGGGTGATGTGTGTTCAGTATGGGGTGATGTGTGTTCAGTATGGGGTGATGTGTGTTCAGTGTGGGGTGATGTGTGTTCAGTGTGGGGTGATGTGTGTTCAGTATGGGGTGATGTGTGTTCAGTATGGGGTGATGTGTGTTCAGTATGGGGTGATGTGTGTTCAGTATGGGGTGATGTGTGTTCAGTATGGGGTGATGTGTGTTCAGTATGGGGTGATGTGTGTTCAGTATGGGGTGATGCGTGTTCAGTATGGGGTGATGTCCCCGTTCAGTATGGGGTGATGTGTGTTCAGTATGGGGTGATGTGTGTTCAGTGTGGGGTGATGTGTGTTCAGTATGGGGTGATGTGTGTTCAGTATGGGGTGATGTGTGTTCAGTATGGGGTGATGTGTGTTCAGTATGGGGTGATGTGTGTTCAGTATGGGGTGATGTGTATTCAGTATGGGGTGATGTGTGTTCAGTATGGGGTGATGTCCCCGTTCAGTATGGGGTGATGTGTGTTCAGTATGGGGTGATGTGTGTTCAGTACTCTCATTAACAACTGTTTGGAGAAATCGCTTAATGGAGAGACGGATCGACAGACCAGTCTCTAGATGTGTGTGTGTAAGTATCAGCATCACAGTCTGTTTACATAACGTGTACAGGATACAGGCTTCCACAAATCGCTTAATGGAGAGACGGATCGACAGACCAGTCTCTAGATGTGTGGGAGTTAGAGCCCAACTAAAAGCCAAAACAGTAGCTTCGCCTCAGAACATTAAGTGCCCCCCCCTTTCACAAAGGGAGGCTCCCGTTTGTTTCTCACCATAAAAGAAAACCCCAGAGAACAACACGTGGTAAACCTTGCCACATCGCTGGAACAAATTAGGCCCCGACTGCAGTAGCTAATCAACGCGGCCGCAATTTTACAGGAGAAAGAGAGACACTTAATAAAGCCACAATCTGTAGTTTGTGTTCCAAACCAACGTCTCGTGTGTTGAGATTGAGAGTCGACTGGATGGCTTTGGAAAGACCCGATCTGGGATATTTTATTTGAGAGTGTGGGTACATTTCACCGGCCCGGTGTCTCAACTTAAGTGGTGGAGACCAGGGCTTGAGAAATGTAACTACTCTCAAATTAAAAAAATTTAAAAAAATATGCCAGATTGTGCCTTTAAAGCCACTGAGCTGTTTCATGTGTTGAGAGATTTATTTATTTTATTTTTAATAAGGGTGAAGAGCTGTTGGTACTACTACTATTACACTCACAGGCTGTTGGGAGACAGACACCATGTAGTCGAGTGTGACGAAACGTTGTCATACTGGAAAACACACCACATGAACAGACCGTGCTGAGTCCTAAATGGTTTCCTCTACATAATGCTCTAGTTTAGACCAGAACCCCATGGATCCCGGTCTGAAGTAGTGCATTATAAGCGGATCTTGGGGCGGCAGGGTAGCCTAGTGGTTAGAGCATTGGACTAGCAACCGAAAGGTTGCAAGTTCAAATCCCGAGCTGACAAGGTACAACATCTGTCGTTCTGCCCTTGAACAGGCAGTTAACCCACTGTTCCTAGGCTGTCATTGAAAATAAGAATTTGTTCTTAACTGACTTGCCTAGTAAAATAAAGGTAAAATAAAAAAATAAAAATTAAATCTACTACAGGGTGCCACTCCAGGCACCCTGTAGCTTAGCAACAAACTTGTCACACTGGAAAGCAGACCACATGAACAACACTATAGATCTGGGCAACTCCAGTCCTCTGAGGGGCCTGATTGTTGTCATACTTTTAGCCCCACAGTCCCAGTTAACACACCTGACTCCCAACAATCGAACGAATCATGATCTTCAGTTTAGAATGCAATTAGTTTAAATAAAAGGTGTGTTTGCTAGGGATGATGGGGGAAGTGTGTGACACCAATCATGACCCCAGAGGACTGGAGTTGCCCAGGACTGGAGTTGCCCAGGACTGGAGTTGCCCAGGACTGCTATAGATAGAAGGGGATTAGGAAAGCTAAGGACAAGTGAAAGGGAGGATTTCCTTCAAGATGGCACTGGCTCTGCTCGGTCCAACAGAACAGAGTGGTAGGTAGGATATGCTACTATGGTATATTACCATCAAATTAAAATCTGGACCTTGAAGCCACTTCCTCTCTAGTCGGGGACGAGCCAGTTCCGCTTCCTCTCTAGTCGGGGACGAGCCAGTTCCGCTTCCTCTCTAGTGAGGGACGAGCCAGTTCCGCTTCCTCTCTAGTGAGGGACGAGCCAGTTCCGCTTCCTCTCTAGTCAGGGACGAGCCAGTTCCGCTTCCTCTCTAGTGAGGGACGAGCCAGTTCCGCTTCCTCTCTAGTGAGGGACGAGCCAGTTCCACTTCCTCTCTAGTGAGGGACGAGCCAGTTCCACTTCCTCTCTAGTGAGGGACGAGCCAGTTCCACTTCCTCTCTAGTGAGGGACGAGCCAGTTCCACTTCCTCTCTAGTGAGGGACGAGCCAGTTCCACTTCCTCTAGTGAGGGACGAGCCAGTTCCACTTCCTCTCTAGTGAGGGACGAGCCAGTTCCGCTTCCTCTCTAGTGAGGGACGAGCCAGTTCCGCTTCCTCTCTAGTGAGGGACGAGCCAGTTCCGCTTCCTCTCTAGTGAGGAACGAGCCAGTTCCGCTTCCTCTCTAGTGAAGGACGAGCCAGTTCCGCTTCCTCTCTAGTCGGGGACGAGCCAGTTCCACTTCCTCTCTAGTCGGGGACGAACCAGTTCCACTTCCTCTCTAGTCAGGGACGAGCCAGTTCCACTTCCTCTCTAGTCAGGGACGAGCCAGTTCCACTTCCTCTCTAGTCAGGGACGAGCCAGTTCCACTTCCTCTCTAGTGAGGGACGAGCCAGTTCCACTTCCTCTCTAGTCGGGGACGAGCCAGTTCCACTTCCTCTCTAGTGAGGGACGAGCCAGTTCCACTTCCTCTCTAGTGAGGGGACGAGCCAGTTCCACTTCCTCTCTAGTCGGGACGAGCCAGTTCCACTTCCTCTCTAGTGAGGGACGAGCCAGTTCCGCTTCCTCTCTAGTGAGTGACGAGCCAGTTCCGCTTCCTCTCTAGTGAGGGATGAGCCAGTTCCACTTCCTCTCTAGTCGGGGACGAGCCAGTTCCACTTCCTCTCTAGTCGGGGACGAGCCAGTTCCACTTCCTCTCTAGTCAGGGACGTGCCAGTTCCACTTCCTCTCTAGTCGGGGACGAGCCAGTTCCACTTCCTCTCTAGTCGGGGACGAACCAGTTCCACTTCCTCTCTAGTCGGGGACGAACCAGTTCCACTTCCTCTCTAGTCGGGGACGAGCCAGTTCCACTTCCTCTCTAGTCGGGGACGAGCCAGTTCCACTTCCTCTCTAGTCGGGGACGAGCCAGTTCCGCTTCCTCTCTAGTGAGGGACGAGCCAGTTCCGCTTCCTCTCTAGTGAGGGACGAGCCAGTTCCGCTTCCTCTCTAGTCAGGGACGAGCCAGTTCCGCTTCCTCTCTAGTGAGGGACGAGCCAGTTCCGCTTCCTCTCTAGTGAGGGACGAGCCAGTTCCACTTCCTCTCTAGTGAGGGACGAGCCAGTTCCACTTCCTCTCTAGTGAGGGACGAGCCAGTTCCACTTCCTCTCTAGTCGGGGACGAGCCAGTTCCACTTCCTCTCTAGTCGGGGACGAACCAGTTCCACTTCCTCTCTAGTCGGGGACGAACCAGTTCCACTTCCTCTCTAGTCGGGGACGAACCAGTTCCGCTTCCTCTCTAGTCGGGGACGAGCCAGTTCCGCTTCCTCTCTAGTCGGGGACGAGCCAGTTCCGCTTCCTCTCTAGTCGGGGACGAGCCAGTTCCGCTTCCTCTCTAGTGAGGGACGAGCCAGTTCCGCTTCCTCTCTAGTGAGGGACGAGCCAGTTCCGCTTCCTCTCTAGTCAGGGACGAGCCAGTTCCGCTTCCTCTCTAGTCAGGGACCCGAGCCAGTTCCGCTTCCTCTCTAGTGAGGGACGAGCCAGTTCCGCTTCCTCTCTAGTGAGGACGAGCCAGTTCCACTTCCTCTCTAGTGAGGGACGAGCCAGTTCCACTTCCTCTCTAGTGAGGGACGAGCCAGTTCCACTTCCTCTCTAGTGAGGGACGAGCCAGTTCCACTTCCTCTCTAGTGAGGGACGAGCCAGTTCCACTTCCTCTCTAGTGAGGGACGAGCCAGTTCCACTTCCTCTCTAGTGAGGTACGAGCCAGTTCCACTTCCTCTCTAGTGAGGTGGAGGCCAGTTCCACTTCCTCTCTAGTGAGGTACGAGCCAGTTCCACTTCCTCTCTAGTGAGGGACGAGCCAGTTCCACTTCCTCTCTAGTGAGGGACGAGCCAGTTCCACTTCCTCTCTAGTGAGGGACGAGCCAGTTCCGCTTCCTCTCTAGTGAGGGACGAGCCAGTTCCGCTTCCTCTCTAGTCGGGGACGAGCCAGTTCCACTTCCTCTCTAGTCGGGGACGAACCAGTTCCACTTCCTCTAGTCAGGGACGAGCCAGTTCCACTTCCTCTCTAGTCAGGGACGAGCCAGTTCCACTTCCTCTCTAGTCAGGGACGAGCCAGTTCCACTTCCTCTCTAGTCAGGGACCCAGCCAGTTCCACTTCCTCTCTAGTCAGGGACGAGCCAGTTCCACTTCCTCTCTAGTCGGGATGAAACCAGTTCCACTTCCTCTCTAGTCAGGGACGAGCCAGTTCCACTTCCTCTCTAGTCAGGGACGAGCCAGTTCCACTTCCTCTCTAGTCAGGGACGAGCCAGTTCCACTTCCTCTCTAGTGAGGGACGAGCCAGTTCCACTTCCTCTCTAGTCGGGGACGAGCCAGTTCCACTTCCTCTCTAGTGAGGGACGAGCCAGTTCCACTTCCTCTCTAGTGAGGGACGAGCCAGTTCCGCTTCCTCTCTAGTGAGGGACGAGCCAGTTCCGCTTCCTCTCTAGTGAGTGACGAGCCAGTTCCGCTTCCTCTCTAGTGAGGGACGAGCCAGTTCCGCTTCCTCTCTAGTCGGGGCGAGCCAGTTCCACTTCCTCTCTAGTCAGGGACGTGCCAGTTCCACTTCCTCTCTAGTCAGGGACGTGCCAGTTCCACTTCCTCTCTAGTCAGGGACGAGCCAGTTCCACTTCCTCTCTAGTCGGGGACGAACCAGTTCCACTTCCTCTCTAGTCGGGGACGAACCAGTTCCACTTCCTCTCTAGTCGGGGACGAGCCAGTTCCACTTCCTCTCTAGTCGGGGACGAGCCAGTTCCACTTCCTCTCTAGTGAGGGACGAGCCAGTTCCGCTTCCTCTCTAGTGAGGGACGAGCCAGTTCCGCTTCCTCTCTAGTCAGGGACGAGCCAGTTCCGCTTCCTGTCTAGTGAGGACGAGCCAGTTCCACTTCCTCTCTAGTGAGGGACGAGCCAGTTCCACTTCCTCTCTAGTGAGGGACGAGCCAGTTCCACTTCCTCTCTAGTGAGGGACGAACCAGTTCCACTTCCTCTCTAGTCGGGGACGAGCCAGTTCCACTTCCTCTCTAGTGAGGGACGAGCCAGTTCCACTTCCTCTCTAGTGAGGGGACGAGCCAATTCCACTTCCTCTCTAGTGAGGGACGAGCCAATTCCACTTCCTCTCTAGTCGGGGACGAACCAGTTCCACTTCCTCTCTAGTCGGGGACGAGCCAGTTCCACTTCCTCTCTAGTCGGGGACGAGCCAGTTCCACTTCCTCTCTAGTCGGGGACGAGCCAGTTCCACTTCCTCTCTAGTCGGGGGACGAGCCAGTTCCGCTTCCTCTCTAGTCGGGGACGAGCCAGTTCCGCTTCCTCTCTAGTGAGGGACGAGCCAGTTCCGCTTCCTCTCTAGTGAGGGACGAGCCAGTTCCACTTCCTCTCTAGTGAGGGACGAGCCAGTTCCGCTTCCTCTCTAGTGAGGGACGAGCCAGTTCCGCTTCCTCTCTAGTGAGGGACGAGCCAGTTCCACTTCCTCTCTAGTGAGGGACAAGCCAGTTCCACTTCCTCTCTAGTGAGGGACAGGCCAGTTCCACTTCCTCTCTAGTCAGGGACGAGCCAGTTCCACTTCCTCTCTAGTGAGGGACGAGCCAGTTCCACTTCCTCTCTAGTGAGGGACGAGCCAGTTCCACTTCCTCTCTAGTCGGGGACGAGCCAGTTCCACTTCCTCTCTAGTGAGGGACGAGCCAGTTCCGCTTCCTCTCTAGTGAGGACGAGCCAGTTCCGCTTCCTCTCTAGTCGGGGGCGAGCCAGTTCCACTTCCTCTCTAGTCGGGGACGAACCAGTTCTACTTCCTCTATAGTCAGGGACGTGCCAGTTCCACTTCCTCTCTAGTCAGGGACGAGCCAGTTCCACTTCCTCTCTAGTCGGGGACGAACCAGTTCCACTTCCTCTCTAGTCGGGGACGAACCAGTTCCACTTCCTCTCTAGTCGGGGACGAGCCAGTTCCACTTCCTCTCTAGTCGGGGACGAGCCAGTTCCACTTCCTCTCTAGTCGGGGACGAGCCAGTTCCACTTCCTCTCTAGTCGGGGACGAGCCAGTTCCACTTCCTCTCTAGTGAGGGACGAGCCAGTTCCGCTTCCTCTCTAGTGAGGGACGAGCCAGTTCCGCTTCCTCTCTAGTCAGGGACGAGCCAGTTCCGCTTCCTCTCTAGTGAGGGACGAGCCAGTTCCACTTCCTCTCTAGTGAGGGACGAGCCAGTTCCACTTCCTCTCTAGTGAGGGACGAGCCAGTTCCACTTCCTCTCTAGTGAGGGACGAGCCAGTTCCACTTCCTCTCTAGTGAGGGACGAGCCAGTTCCACTTCCTCTCTAGTCGGGGACGAACCAGTTCCACTTCCTCTCTAGTCGGGGACGAACCAGTTCCACTTCCTCTCTAGTCGGGGACGAGCCAGTTCCACTTCCTCTCTAGTCGGGGACGAGCCAGTTCCGCTTCCTCTCTAGTGAGGGACGAGCCAGTTCCGCTTCCTCTCTAGTGAGGGACGAGCCAGTTCCGCTTCCTCTCTAGTGAGGGACGAGCCAGTTCCGCTTCCTCTCTAGTGAGGGACGAGCCAGTTCCGCTTCCTCTCTAGTGAGGGACGAGCCAGTTCCACTTCCTCTCTAGTGAGGGACGAGCCAGTTCCACTTCCTCTCTAGTGAGGGACGAGCCAGTTCCACTTCCTCTCTAGTGAGGGACGAGCCAGTTCCACTTCCTCTCTAGTGAGGGACGAGCCAGTTCCACTTCCTCTCTAGTGAGGACGAGCCAGTTCCACTTCCTCTCTAGTGAGGGACGAGCCAGTTCCACTTCCTCTCTAGTGAGGGACGAGCCAGTTCCACTTCCTCTCTAGTGAGGGACGAGCCAGTTCCACTTCCTCTCTAGTGAGGGACGAGCCAGTTCCGCTTCCTCTCTAGTGAGGGACGAGCCAGTTCCGCTTCCTCTCTAGTCAGGGACGAGCCAGTTCCACTTCCTCTCTAGTCGGGGATGAAACCAGTTCCACTTCCTCTCTAGTCAGGGACGAGCCAGTTCCACTTCCTCTCTAGTCAGGGACGAGCCAGTTCCACTTCCTCTCTAGTGAGGACGAGCCAGTTCCACTTCCTCTCTAGTGAGGGGACGAGCCAGTTCCACTTCCTCTCTATTCGGGGACGAGCCAGTTCCACTTCCTCTCTAGTGAGGGACGAGCCAGTTCCACTTCCTCTCTAGTGAGGGACGAGCCAGTTCCACTTCCTCTCTAGTGAGGGACGAGCCAGTTCCACTTCCTCTCTAGTCGGGGACGAGCCAGTTCCACTTCCTCTCTAGTGAGGGACGAGCCAGTTCCACTTCCTCTCTAGTGAGTGACGAGCCAGTTCCGCTTCCTCTCTAGTGAGGGACGAGCCAGTTCCACTTCCTCTCTAGTCGGGGACGAGCCAGTTCCACTTCCTCTCTAGTCGGGGACGAGCCAGTTCCACTTCCTCTCTAGTCGGGACGAGCCAGTTCCACTTCCTCTCTAGTCGGGACGAGCCAGTTCCACTTCCTCTCTAGTCGGGGACGAGCCAGTTCCACTTCCTCTCTAGTCGGGGACGAGCCAGTTCCACTTCCTCTCTAGTCGGGGACGAGCCAGTTCCACTTCCTCTCTAGTCGGGGACGAGCCAGTTCCACTTCCTCTCTAGTATGGGACGAGCCAGTTCCACTTCCTCTCTAGTCGGGGACGAGCCAGTTCCACTTCCTCTCTAGTCGGGGACGAGCCAGTTCCACTTCCTCTCTAGTCGGGGACGAGCCAGTTCCACTTCCTCTCTAGTCGGGGACGAGCCAGTTCCACTTCCTCTCTAGTTGGGGACGAGCCAGTTCCACTTCCTCTCTAGTCGGGGGACGAGCCAGTTCCACTTCCTCTCTAGTCGGGGGCGAGCCAGTTCCACTTCCTCTCTAGTCGGGGACGAGCCAGTTCCACTTCCTCTCTAGTCAGGGACGAGCCAGTTCCTCTTCCTCTCTAGTCAGGGGACGAGCCAGTTCCACTTCCTCTCTAGTCAGGGACTAGCCAGTTCCACTTCCTGTCTAGTCAGGGACGAGCCAGTTCCACTTCCTCTCTAGTCAGGGACGAGCCAGTTCCACTTCCTGTCTAGTCAGGGACGAGCCAGTTCCATGTTGGTGCAATTAATGATCAGGTAGAACAGAAAAGCAGGAGTATTTTTTTATATTTTTGTACCTTTATTTAACCAGGCAAGTCAGTTAAGAACAAATTCTTACTTTCAATGACGGGCTAGGAACAGTGGGTTAACTGGCCTAGGAACAGTGGGTTAACTGGCCTAGGAACAGTGGGTTAACTGGCCTAGGAACAGTGCGTTAACTGGCCTAGGAACAGTGCGTTAACTGGCCTAGGAACAGTGGGTTAACTGGCCTAGGAACAGTGGGTTAACTGGCAGTGGGTTAACTGGCCTTGGAACAGTGGGTTAACTGGCCTAGGAACAGTGGGTTAACTGGCCTAGGAACAGTGGGTTAACTGGCCTAGGAACAGTGGGTTAACTGGCCTAGGAACAGTGGGTTAACTGGCCTAGGAACAGTGGGTTAACTGGCCTAGGAACAATGGGTTAACTGGCCTAGGAACAGTGCGTTAACTGGCCTAGGAACAGTGCGTTAACTGGCCTAGGAACAGTGGGTTAACTGGCCTAGGAACAGTGGGTTAACTGGCCTAGGAACAGTGGGTTAACTGGCAGTGGGTTAACTGGCCTTGGAACAGTGGGTTAACTGGCCTAGGAACAGTGGGTTAACTGGCCTAGGAACAGTGGGTTAACTGGCAGTGGGTTAACTGGCCTTGGAACAGTGGGTTAACTGGCCTAGGAACAGTGGGTTAACTGGCCTAGGAACAGTGGGTTAACTGGCCTTGGAACAGTGGGTTAACTGGCCTAGGAACAGTGGGTTAACTGGCCTAGGAACAGTGGGTTAACTGGCCTAGGAACAGTGGGTTAACTGGCCTAGGAACAGTGGGTTAACTGGCCTAGGAACAGTGGGTTAACTGGCCTAGGAACAGTGGGTTAACTGGCCTAGGAACAGTGGGTTAACTGGCCTAGGAACAGTGGGTTAACTGCCTCGTTCAGGGAAGAACAACAGAGTTGTACCTTGTCAGCTCGGGGATTTGAACTTGCAACCTCCCTGTTACTAGTCCAACGCTCTAACCACTAGACTACGGTGCCGTCCCAGGAGTCCAGACCTCAGTAAGATTTGAATACTCCTGGTATCAGAAGAGGCTGGTAGGAGGAGCTATAGGAATATGGGTTCATTTTAAATGGCTGGAATGGAATCAATAGAATGAAGAAATGGTTTCCATTGGTTTAAAACCGTTCCATTCATTCCGTTCATTACAATGAACCCATTCTCCTATAGCTCCTCCCACCCAGCCTCCTCTGCCAGGTATACGTTATATATTGACTTACAGCTGTTTACACGCAGAATGAAACTCAACGAAAACAAATCCCAGTGGGATTTTCGTTACCTCTTCTGGGAACTGGGTGAATGCGTGTCCCAAATTGTGTCACATGGAGTTCTGGTCTAAGTAGTGCACCATCTAGGGAATAGGGCTCTGGTCTAAAGTAGTGCACCATCTAGGGAATAGGGCTCTGGTCTAAAGTAGTGCACCATCTGGGGAATAGGGCTCTGGTCTAAAGTAGTGCACCATCTAGGGAATAGGGCTCTGGTCTAAAGTTGTGCACCATCTAGGGAATAGGGCTCTGGTCTAAAGTAGTGCACCATCTAGGGAATAGGGCTCTGGTCTAAAGTAGTGCACCATCTAGGGAATAGGGCTCTGGTCTAAAGTAGTGCACCATCTAGGGAATAGGGCTCTGGTCTAAAGTAGTGCACCATCTAGGGAATAGGGCTCTGGTCTAAAGTAGTGCACTATATAGAGAATAGGGCTCTGGTCTAAAGTAGTGCACCATATAGAGAATAGGGCTCTGGTCTAAAGTAGTGCACTATATAGAGAATAGGGCTCTGGTCTAAAGTAGTGTACTATATAGGGAATAGGGCTCTGGTCTAAAGTAGTGTACTATATAGGGAATAGGGCTCTGGTCTAAAGTAGTGCACCATCTAGGGAATAGGGCTCTGGTCTAAAGTAGTGCACCATCTAGGGAATAGGGCTCTGGTCTAAAGTAGTGCACCATCTAGGGAATAGGGCTCTGGTCTAAAGTAGTGCACCATCTAGGGAATAGGGCTCTGGTCTAAAGTAGTGCACCATCTAGGGAATAGGGCTCTGGTCTAAAGTAGTGCACCATCTAGGGAATAGGGCTCTGGTCTAAAGTAGTGCACTATATAGAGAATAGGGCTCTGGTCTAAAGTAGTGCACCATCTAGGGAACAGGGTACCATTAGGGAAGGAACCAGGAGCAGGGACTTACTGTTACCAACCACATCCCTCTGGCACAGAGCCAGACCACCACTCACTGTCACTTCTCAGTTACACAACGCTCAGTGTGAAGGCCGACATGACCAATCACTTGAGAGTTAAAATGTCTTAACTTATTTAATTCCTCCTTTCGGTCTCACTCTTTTCACCTACATTTTCTCTAATTCCTTATCCCCTGTTCAATCTCGTCTCTCATGTGTCACCCCCCCTCTGTCATGTTTATGTCCAGCCCAGCACTAGGCCAGACGTGTACAGTACAGCTCTCAGCCGGCACCATCATATCCCTGCCGCTGTTTGAACAGGCAACGCAAACAAAACTCCCTCCGGGCTCCATGATATGCTGGTTCAGCCCAGCTCCTCTACCCTACCACAGAGCTCCTCTACCCTACCACAGAGCTCCTCTACCCTACCACAGAGCTCCTCTACCCTACCACAGAGCTCCTCTCCCCTACCACAGAGCTCCTCTACCCTACCACAGAGCTCCTCTACCCTACCACAGAGCTCCTCTACCCTACCACAGAGCTCCTCTCCCCTACCACAGAGCTCCTCTACCCTACCACAGAGCTCCTCTCCCTACCACAGAGCTCCTCTACCCTACCACAGAGCTCCTCTCCCCTACCACAGAGCTCCTCTACCCTACCACAGAGCTCCTCTACCCTACCACAGAGCTCCTCTACCCTACCACAGAGCTCCTCTCCCCTACCACAGAGCTCCTCTACCCTACCACAGAGCTCCTCTACCCTACCACAGAGCTCCTCTACCCTACCACAGAGCTCCTCTCCCCTACCACAGAGCTCCTCTACCCTACCACAGAGCTCCTCTACCCTACCACAGAGCTCCTCTACCCTACCACAGAGCTCCTCTACCCTACCACAGAGCTCCTCTACCCTACCACAGAGCTCCTCTCCCCTACCACAGAGCTCCTCTCCCCTACCACAGAGCTCCTCTCCCCTACCACAGAGCTCCTCTCCCTGAGTATATCCTCTCACGGTCTCCCCCTAACCTGGGGATAACTGCCGAACTGCTCATTTGATGTAACCAGCTGACATGGCTTTGTTCTCAATTACAAGGCATCTAACAGCTCTGTCGATGGGAGAGAGAAAAAAAACACACACCCTGTGCTTTTACTGTCTCCAATAGACATAAACAGGCCCCTGACCGGTCAATGTTATGACTGGAGATGGGGATGGATCAGGGAGGGAGGGGGCTGGATCCGGGAGGGAGGGGGCTGGATCAGGGAGGGAGGGGGCTGGATCAGGGAGGGAGGGGTGTGGGATGCGGCTGGATCCGGGAGGGAGGGGCTGGATCATGGGAGGGGTGTGGGATGGGGCTGGATCCGGGAGGGAGGGGCTGGATCATGGAGGGAGGGGCTGGATCATGGAGGGAGGGGCGGGATCATGGAGGGAGGGGCTGGATCATGGAGGGAGGGGTGGGGGGCTGAATCAGGGAGGGAGGGGGCTGGATCAGGGAGGGAGGGTCTGGATCATGGAGGGAGGGGTGTGGGATGGGGCTGAATCAGGGAGGGAGGGGGCTGGATCAGGGAGGTGCTTGATCATGGAGGGAGGGGTGTGGGATGGGGCTGGATAAAGGAGGGAGGGGGTGGATCATGGGAGGGGTGTGGGATGGGGCTGGATCCGGGGGGGAGGGGTTGGATCATGGAGGGGGGGGTGTGGGATGGAGCTGGATCAGGGAGGGAGGGGGCTGGATCAGGGAGGGGGTGTGGGATGGGGCTGGATCCAGGTGGGATGGGTGTGGATCAGGGAGGGAGGGGTGTGGGTTGGGGCTGGATCATGGAGGGGGGTGGATCATGGGAGGGGTGTGGGATGGGGCTGGATCCGGGAGGGAGGGGCTGGATCATGGAGGGAGGGGTGTGGGATGGAGCTGGATCAGGGAGGGAGGGGGCTGGATCAGGGAGGGGGGGTGTGGGATGGGGCTGGATCCAGGAGGGAGAGGTGTGGGATGGGGCTGGATCAGGAGGGAGAGGTGTGGGATGGGGCTGGATCAGGGAGGGAGGGGTGTGGGATGGGGCTGGATCAGGGAGGGGGGGGTGGGATGGGGCTGGATCAGGGAAGGGGGTGTGAGATGGGCCTGGATCAGGGAAGGAGGGGGATGGATCAGGGAAGGAGGGGGATGGATCAGGGAAGGAGGGGGATGGATCAGGGAGGGAGGTGTGTGTCTGTGAGAATCAGTCCTGAGGCAGCTTGACTCAACCATAATACACCACTGCACAGAAAGACAAAATCAGACGTGTTATTAGCAACACCTGAATCCAAACCTCCTGCACGTCCACCTCCTGCACGTCCACCTCCTGCACGTCCACCTCCTGCACGTCCACCTCCTGCACGTCCACCTCCTGCACGTCCACCTCCTGCACGTCCACCTCCTGCACGTCCACCTCCTGCACGTCTACCTACTGCATGACTACCTACTGCATGACTATCTACTGCATGTCTACCTCCTGCATGTCTACCTACTGCATTCCTACCTACTGCATTCCTACCTACTGCACATCTACCTACTGCATGACTACCTACTGCATGACTACCTACTGCATGTCTACCTACTGCATGTCTACCTACTGCATGACGACCTACTGCATGTCTACCTACTGCATGTCTACCTACTGCATGTCTACCTACTGCATTCCTACCTACTGCATTCCTACCTACTGCATTCCTACCTACTGCACATCTACCTACTGCATGACTACCTACTGCATGTCTACCTACTGCATGTCTACCTACTGCACGTCTACCTACTGCATTCCTACCTACTGCACGTCTACCTACTGCACGTCTACCTACTGCTCGTCTACCTACTGCATGTCTACCTACTGCATGTCTACAGTCACGGTACTGCGGAGGAAGATGTCTAGCAACCCTCCTTGCCTTACCTAATATAGAATGTTAGTGATGCGATTTCACCATCATCAGTCCCTGGAGAGTTATTTTTTTACTATTAGATCACAGAATTACAATGTCGCCACCTAGTGTTCATGAGGTACATATGCGGTCTGTAACCGGCCTGTCTGGCAGCAGGCATGTTACTCTTGCAGTGATGATAAAGACGCATCTTACAGATTCAACATTGAAGGCTCTCAAATACTTTAGGAAACAAATCTTTATGACAACATAAAAGGTCAGACATGTCACATCTACTCAACAGGTAAATAAATACTGCATGTTTACTGAACAACAACTGTTTAATACACAACTATAAATCAGTTATTTGTGTTACTATAAAAGTAACAGATTTGTTTAAAAAAAAATACTCAATACTACCATTCATTAAGTTAATAATGCACCTTAGAAAAATAATTTTATTATGTCATATATATATATATATATATATATGTGTGTCAATTTATATTTTTACAAGCAATCAGCATTTGTAAAAACATTTCTCCAAGGAGATATGAGCATTTATTTTTAAAGAATATGAACAGAAAAAACTAAAAGCTCAATGGGATAGATTTTGTAAAGTGTTCCATGTCTTTAGGATAGTTTTAGTAATACTTCAATGCAACTGAAACCTTGAAAAGAGAAAAAAATATATACTTTATGTCGCTAAAAAAACACAAAAAGGTACCAGTCAAAAGTTTGGAAACACCTACTCATTTAAGGGGGTTTCTTTACTTTTGCTATTTTCTACATTGTAGAATAATAGAAAACATCAAAACTATGAAATAACACATATGGAATCATGTAGTAACCAAAAAAAAAATACAAAAAAATGTTAAAATCAAAATATATTTTAAATCTGAGGTTCTTCAAAGTAGCCACCCTTTGCCTTGATGACAGCTTTGCACACTCTTGGCATTCTCTCAACCAGCTTTATTGAGGTAGTCACCTGGAATGCATTTCAATTAACAGGTGTGAATTTTTAAAAGTTAATATGTGGAATTTCTTTCCTTCTTAATGCATTTGAACCAATCAGTTATATTATGACAAGGGAGGTATACAGAATATAGCCCTATTTGGTAAAAGACCAAGTCCATATTATGGCAAGAACAGCTCAAATAAGTAAAGAGAAACGACAGTCCATTCCTTTGAAGGTAAGTCAATATGGAATTTATTTTATAATGTTGACAGTTTCAAGTGCAGTCGCAAAAACAATCAAGCGCTATGATAAACTGGCTCTCATGAGGACCGCCACAGGAAAGGGAGACCCAGAGTTACCTCTGCTGCAAAGGATAAGTGTTCATTAGAGTTACCAGCCTCAGAAATTGCAGCCCAAATAAATGCTTTAGAGTTTAAGAGACATCTCAACATCAACTGTTCAGAGGAGACTGCAGCAATTCGACCATGAAGGCCTGATTCATGCAAAGAAACCACAACTAAAGGACACCAATAAGAGGAGACTTGCTTGGGCCAAGAAACACGAGCAACGGACATTAGACCGGTGGAAAACTGTCCTTTGGTCTGATTTTTGGTTCCAACCACCATGTCTTTGTGAGACGCAGAGTACGTGAACGGATGATCTCCACATGTGTATTTCCCACTGTGAAGCATGGAGGAGGAGGTGTTATGGTGCTTTGCTGGTGACACTTGTCAGTGATATATTTAAAATTAAAAGGCACACTTAACCAGCATGGCTGCCACAGTATTCTGCAGCGATACATCATTCCATCTGGTCTGCACTTTGTGGGACTATCATTTGTTTTTCAACAGGACAATGATCCAAAACACACCTCCAGCCTGTGTAAGAGCTATGTGAGAGTGATGGAGTGCTGCATCAGATGACCTGGCCTCCACAATCACCCGACAGCAACCCTATTGAGGTGGTTTGGATGAGTTGGTCCGCAGAGTGAAGGAATTGCTGTAAACAAGTGCTCAGCATATGTGGGAACTCCATCAAGACTGTTGGAAAAGTATTCCAGGTGAAGCTGGTTGAGAGAATGCCAAGAGTGTGCAAAGCAGTCATCAAGGCACAGGGTGGCTGCTTTAAAGAATCTCAAATATATTTTCATTTGTTTAACACTTCTTTGGTTACTACATGTATCCATATGTGTTATTTCATAGTTTTGATGTCTTCACTATTATTCTACAATGTAGAAAATAGTAAAAAATAAAAGAAAAACCTTTTGAATGTCCAAACGTTTGAATGGCACTGCATTTCAACTTGGACATTATGACCAAAAATCTAAATGTAATCCATTTTAAACGCAGGCAACATGTGGACAAAGGGGTCGGAATACTTTAAGCCAAGCCAAGCCACTGTGTGTGTGTGTGTGTGTGTGTGTGTGTGTGTGTGTGTGTGTGTGTGTGTGTGTGTGTGTGTGTGTGTGTGTGTGTGTGTGTGTGTGTGTGTGTGTGTGTGTGTGTGTGTGCATATACATACACACATTTCTCTATAAATAATAAAGAAATGGTATTTGTACAAATAGGCTGCGTGGAAGACTTTCCACAGGCAGCCCAATTGATTTTTTTTTCTCTCCACTAATTGGTCTTTTGACCAATCATGTCAGATCTTTTTCAGAGCTGATCTGATTGGTCAAAAGACCAATTAGTGAAAAAAAGATGGGCTGCCAGTGTTAAATGGAAGTGGTCGTAAACTGGTGATTTACTGTGTGTGTGTGTGTGTGTGTGTGTGTGTGTGTGTGTGTGTGTGTGTGTGTGTGTGTGTGTGTGTGTGTGTGTGTGTGTGTGTGTGTGTGTGTGTGTGTGTGTGTGTGTGTGTGTCCAGCAGATCGTCCGTCTCTAAAACCTGGTTTCGTCGAGGACTGCAGGGGCAGACATGTTCCCATCCTCTGGGTCTGACGGGACCTGTCAATCAAAAACAAATCCACCAATCACAGTCCAACTAAAGACTATTCTGATTAAGGTTGCAAAATTCTAATAACTTTCCCAGAATCCCCAGGTTTTCCAGAGATATCAGCTGGAGGATTCTCTGCTTTTTCCCTTCTGATTCCTAGGCATCTTACAACCAGGATTTCTGGAAATTTTGAGAAGTTACCAGAATTTTAAAAAATCCTGATGCAAAACAGTATTAGTCTGAAATACAAGTAGACCAACTGTTTGAGTATCCATAGCAACAACAGATAACTAAAATAACAAAAAACATAACACGCTACATAAATACACACATATGCAGGTACTAGGCACAACACAAGGTTAAAAGATTATCCCATACATCTTATTCAACATACTGTAGGTGAAAATAACCCGTGTCTAATCATGTAATCTGGAGCGTGGAGAGTTTTAGAGGGAAGTGAAAATGGAACAGCAGGATTGAGATGAGGGGTTGAGGGTTACGTTTTTAATTCCCCCCCCCCAAAAAAACTTCCTAGCACTTAGATCATCTAAAGTCCATTTTTAGCCAATGGGAGAAAAAAAATTAAAGATGATTTTTTTTTTTTGCACTACAAAGCTTCCAGGAAGTTCCTGGTCAAAAGGTGTTCAGGAGAGTGAATCCTAACTTAAAACTTGGTCATGCACTGATGTCGAATGGGAAAAGCGGAAAGTTAGGATTCACTCCTAAGAGAAGAATGACAGGGAAGCGTGTGGTGATTATTGGTTGGCTGTGCCCCTACCTTGGCCCGTCTGATGTTCGAGCTAAGAGTGTAGGGGTTATAGGGTATATGGGTTAGTGATCAAGCCTGAAGAGAAGCAGAAGGGCAGTCTGGCTTGTCGATTAGAGCCGTGGCCCCGTAGTCCTGCTGCTGACCAGAGAGCTCTCCATCCACCTGGAACAGAGTCTGTTTTTTAAAATTCACATCAGGGGTTAATGGAAGTACTATCATGTTATCATCGCTGTCGGGAAGAAAACCTTGCACCATGAATGACGCTGTAAACAAACATCATGACCATCATAATCATGGGGCGGCAGCGTAGCCTAGTGGTTAGAGCGTTGGACTAGTAACCAGAAGGTTGCAAGTTCAAATCCCCGAGCTGACAAGGTACAAATCTGTCGTTCTGCCCCTGAACAGGCAGTTAACCCACTGTTCCTAGGCCGTCATTGAAAATAAGAATTTGTTCTTAACTGACTTGCCTGGTTAAATAAAGGTTAAATAAAAATGAATAAGCCGTACATGTCAGTCATGAGTCACAAAGTGATCATTATTGAGCACACATTGATGTCAGACATGCATCTGTCTATATAAGGTCCCACAGTTGACAGTGCATATCAGAGCAAAAAATCAAGTCATGAGGTCGAAGGAATTGTCCTTAGAGCTCCGAGACAAGATTGTGTCTCATCAGACCATGAGAAATAAGATTCTCTGGTCTGGTGAAACCAAGATTTGGTCTGAATGCCACGCGTCACATCTGGAGGAAACCAGGCACCATTCCTACAGTGAAACATGGGTGGCAGCAGCCATGGAGACGACTCAGGATCGATTGAAAAATGAACAGAGCAAAGTAGAGAGATATCTGATGAAAACCTGCTCCAGAGCTCTCAGGACCTCAGACTGGGACAAAGGTTCACCTTCCAACAGGACAACAATGCCAAGCATACAGCCAAGACAACGCAGGAGTGGCTTCGGGACAAGTCTCTGAATATCCTTGAGTGATCCAGCCAGAGCCCATACTTGAACCCGATCAACATCTCTGGACAGACCTGAAAATAGCTTTGCAGCGACGCTCCTCATCCAACCTGACAGATCTTGAGAGGATCTGCAGAGAAGAAATGGGAGAAACTCCCCAAATACAGGTGTGCCAAGCTTGTAGCGTCATACCCAAGAAAACTCGAGGCTGTCATCGCTGCTGTAAATGTGATATTTCCATTTTTGTAAAGAAAATTCTGCTAACCAGTTATTGCTTTGTCATTATGGGTAGATTGATGAAAAAAATAACTATTTCATCAATTTTAGATTAACGATTTAAAGTAACAAAATGTGGAAGGAAAAAAGTCAAGGGGTCTGAATACTTTTGGAATGAACTGCGTCACAATAGGTTTAAATATGTCATGACATTATGACCATATTACGACAGTTAGGTCAGCTGTTATGACCGCGTTATAACGTTTTGTCAAGTGTTACCAAAACAAAACATACATTTCCAAAACTTCAGAAGTTATTTTGAATTGAGGGGTGTTACTGCTCTCAATAAATGGAAAATGGAGTTACTAAGTTGTCTGAGAGCGACTTGATCTGATCAGGTTGTCCTATTTGACGTCAAAACATCTATCAAAGTGGTCAAATTTGACGACTTCTGACTTACTGGAAAAAAACGTGCCCGATAGAGATAGTAAGGGGTTATTAACAGACAGAGGAAACAGACAGACACAGAGGAAACAGACAGACACACAGAGGAAACATTAGACAGACACACACACACACACACACACACACACACACACACACACACACACACACACACACAGAGAACATTAAACAGACAGACATGCAACTCAGCATGAGACAAGTAATTCTAGGAGCAACAGCAAAATTGTAAGTGTAAGGTGACTTCCGGAGCAGACTGCACCAGACATGCATCGCTACACAGAAACGGATTTAACACACACACTTCCCCCCCTCAACCAGCCCCCCACACTTACAGCTGCCTTGGCTAACTGGTTGGCCTTCTGTCTCTGCAGGTCTGACTTGATGAAGCCTGGAGAAAGAAAAACATTTCTTAAAAAGCGGACATGCATGTTTAGGGTTTACGTAAGACTAGTGAGGTGTGTGCCAGCCATTTTGATGCCTGCAACACACAACCTTTCAGCAGATCCCTCTATACAATTCCATGATCAGGTTTTTTACGGTTCAGGTCAGTGGTGTCCAATTAAGACCTAGACAACCAGGTGAGTGGTGTCCAATTAAGACCCAGACAACCAGGTGAGTGGTGTCCAATTAAGACCTAGACAACCAGGTGAGTGGTGTCCAATTAAGACCTAGACAACCAGGTGAGTGGTGTCCAATTAAGACCCAGACAACCAGGTGAGTGGTGTCCAATTAAGACCTAGACAACCAGGTGAGTGGTGTCCAATTAAGACCCAGACAACCAGGTGAGTGGTGTCCAATTAAGACCCAGACAACCAGGTGAGTGGTGTCCAATTAAGACCCAGACAACCAGGTGAGTGGTGTCCAATTAAGACCTAGACAACCAGGTGAGTGGTGTCCAATTAAGACCTAGACAACCAGGTGAGTGGTGTCCAATTAAGACCCAGACAACCAGGTGAGTGGTGTCCAATTAAGACCCAGACAACCAGGTGAGTGGTGTCCAATTAAGACCTAGACAACCAGGTGAGTGGTGTCCAATTAAGACCTAGACAACCAGGTGAGTGGTGTCCAATTAAGACCTAGACAACCAGGTGAGTGGTGTCCAATTAAGACCTAGACAACCAGGTGAGTGGTGTCCAATTAAGACCTGGACAACCAGGTGAGTGGTGTCCAATTAAGACCTAGACAACCAGGTGAGTGGTGTCCAATTAAGACCCAGACAACCAGGTGAGTGGTGTCCAATTAAGACCTAGACAACCAGGTGAGTGGTGTCCAATTAAGACCTAGACAACCAGGTGAGTGGACAACCAGGTGTGGTCTCAATTAAGACCTAGACAACCAGGTGAGTGGTGTCCAATTAAGACCTAGACAACCAGGTGAGTGGTGTCCAATTAAGACCCAGACAACCAGGTCAGTAGTGTCCAATTAAGACCCAGACAACCAGGTGAGTGGTGTCCAATTAAGACCTAGACAACCAGGTGAGGGTGGGAGTTCCAAACTAAATCAATTAAGACCTAGACAACCAGGTGAGTGTGGTAGTTCCTAACTAAATCAATTAAGACCCAGACAACCAGGTGAGTGGTGTCCAATTAAGACCTAGACAACCAGGTGAGGGTGGGAGTTCCAAACTAAATCAATTAAGACCTAGACAACCAGGTGAGTGTGGGAGTTCCTAACTAAATCAATTAAGACCCAGACAACCAGGTGAGGGTGGGAGTTCCTAACTAAATCAATTAAGACCCAGACAACCAGGTGAGGGTGGGAGTTCCTAACTAAATCAATTAAGACCCAGACAACCAGGTGAGGGTGGGAGTTCCTAACTAAATCAATTAAGACCCAGACAACCAGGTGAGGGTGGGAGTTCCTAACTAAATCAATTAAGACCCAGACAACCAGGTGAGGGTGAAAGTTCCTAACCAATCTGTGGAGTGAAAACAGACTCTGCTCTCGAGGGAGTTTGATAAGTGGATCAGGTAAATACATAATATGTTTCACTGTGTTGCTTGTCAAATTGCATGAAATAATATTCCCAATAGCAAAGACAGTAAGGTACAGCTTCCACTAGAGGGCACTCAATACAAAAAGAATGTACACCATACTACCATGCGCACGATACATAAATCCTTCAATAAAAAAGCTGGAAGGACTAATTCATAACAGAGGTTTATAACTTTGTTAATATTACAACACGACCTAGTTCATTATCTATACTATGGCTCAGATTGTAAATAATTGGTGGTCATGAGTTGTCAATGTTTAATTTAACTATAGTTTACCTTAAATACCGCCCATGCAGTAACCCTCTGTTGCGGACTCTTAACCCTTCTAGTCATACGATAAATCATTAACAATAAATTAACTTGGGACTTTAGCCCTGGCCAAAAACAACCAGTATGTACTTTCAAGAGGAGTTTAGGGCTCATTGATTTATCACTTCAATTGATTTATAGTTCTCCCCTAAATACTGCCCCGCTGGACTGACCTTTAACCCTTCACATCGTTAACATAATCATCTAGCGCAGTGTTTCTCAAACTGGGTCCTGGGGTCCCCACTGGGTACACAGTTTGGTTTTCGCCACAGCACTACACATCCGATTCAAATAAAATCAACTAATCATCATTCTTTGATCATTTGAAAATCAGCTGTGTAGTTTTAAGGTTAAAATATTTTAAATAAATAAAAATGTGCATCCCTTGGTGTCCAGAGGACCAAGTTTAGGGTCTATTGTTATGTTGGAGAACTTGGACTTCAGCCCTGATGTCAATCACCACCTTGGACACCTGAAACCCCACCTCTTCAAGGAATACCTAGGATAGGGTAAGTAAGGGTAAGTAATCCTTCTCACCCCCCTTCTCCCCCCCCCCAACAAGATTTAGATGCAAGTGGCTGTTCCACTGGTTGTCATAAGGTGTATGCACCAATTTGTAAGTGGGATAAGAGCGTCTGCTAAATGACTTAAATGTAAATGTAAATGTTCTCCAGTAGTCAGTATGGATGTAGTTAAGGAATTACACAGCAGCTCTCTGGAGTTAACCCTTCAAGGGCCAATCAGTAGCCTCACTTTCCTCTCATGTGGGTGAATGTGGACTTGGACTACAGTAGCCAATGGCACCCTATTCCCTATGTAGTGCACTACTTTAGACCAGAGCACTATGGCACCCTATTACCTATGTAGTGCACTACTTTAGACCAGAGCCCTATGGCACCCTATTCCCTATGTAGTGCACTACTTTAGACCAGAGCCCTATGGCACCCTTTTTCCTATTTAGACCAGAGCCCTATGGCACCCTATTCCCTATGTAGTGCACTACTTTAGACCAGAGCCCTATGGCACCCTATTCCCTATGTAGTGCACTACTTTAGACCAGAGCCCTATGGCACCCTATTCCCTATGTAGTGCCTACTTTAGACCAGAGGCCCACCCTATTCCCTATTTAGACCAGAGCCCTATGGCACCCTATTCCCTATGTAGTGCACTACTTTAGACCAGAGCCCTATGGCACCCTATTCCCTATGTAGTGCACTACTTTAGACCAGAGCCCTATGGCACCCTTTTTCCTATTTAGACCAGAGCCCTATGGCACCCTATTCCCTATGTAGTGCACTACTTTAGACCAGAGCCCTATGGCACCCTATTCCCTACGTAGTGCACTACTTTTGACCACCACCATCAGAAAAAGGTCTTTACCTGTGAGGACCGATCCGATGAAGAGGAAGACGCAAAGGAAGATGTTTCCTGCCAGCGTCCCGTAGTTATCTATGATCTTCCCCTGGCAGATAGTGAACATGATACCAAACACCTGTGCGTATATATATATAGAGAGAGAGAGAGTGAGAGCGAGAGAGAGAGAGCGAGAGAGAGAGCGAGAAAGTGAGAGTGAATTATCAATTATCTTTCCTTGACAGATAGTGAAAATGATACCAAACACCTGTCGCGGGAATTGGCCCTCTACACCAGTAGATCCCAAACTGTGGAGCGCACCAAATGTATCACTGTCATACTTAAACTGTTTAACAGTGTTTGGTATAGGCTATCTCCCTGACATCTGGAACCAGGGACGAATAATACCAATTTTGCATTAAAAATAACATTTAAAAAAATACACATTTTACCCAAACAATTATCGTGGCATTTGTGTCAACAGCAACCTGGGGGGAAATATTCAGCACCATCATGAACAGCAGATCACTGCACGTTCTGAGTGAACACAACATCCTGAGCAAAAGTCAAATTGTATACCAAATTATCAAACCATATTTACATCTTACACACCCTAATTGATAAAACACAAATTCTCGTGCTTTGTAGACTTCCAAAAAGCTTATTATTACATTTGACATTAACTCTTTTTACTGAAATTAAATTTAAAAAGTGGTGTGGGAGGAAAAACATAATCAAATCAATGTACACTAATAACAAATGCAGTCAACATGATGAACATAAGATGTATTTTCCCAAGGGTGAGGAGTACAAATTCAGCTCAAGTCTATTTAATATCTAGATAAATGAAATGGCAAGAAAACGCTTGAGCAATCAACAGCGCCCGATCTCACTCTTAACGACACACACGCTTCCTGTAGTCAGACGACCTGGTGCTGCTGTCCCACACAAAAGACGGTTACAACAACCATTAGATCATCTGCTAATAGTTCTGTCAAACCTGGACCCGGACGGTCAAACCTCAACGAGACAAACATTCTAACGTTCCAGAACAAGGTCCAGATGTCAGGGAAACAGATATACTGGGCTCTACTGATATAGAACACACGTACATTCTGAGGTTCCAGAACAAGTTCCAGATGTCAGGGAAACAGATATACTGGGCTCTACTGATATAGAACACACGTACATTCTGAGGTTCCAGAACAAGGTCCAGATGTCAGGGAAACGGATATACTGGGCTCTACTGATATAGAACACACGTACATTCTGAGGTTCCAGAACAAGTTCCAGATGTCAGGGAAACAGATATACTGGGCTCTACTGATATATAACACACGTACATTCTGAGGTTCCAGAACAAGCTAGCAGCACCACAGGGAACGTCAACCTAGCAGCACCACGGGGAACGTCAACCTAGCAGCACCACGGGGAACGTCAACCTAGCAGCACCACGGGGAACGTCAACCTAGCAGCACCACGGGGAACGTCAACCTAGCAGCACCACAGGGAACGTCAACCTAGCAGCACCACGGGGAACGCCAACCTAGCAGCACCACGGGAACGCCAACCTAGCAGCACCACGGGAACGCCAACCTAGCAGCACCACAGGGAACGCCAACCTAGCAGCACCACGGGAACGCCAACCTAGCAGCACCACGGGAACGCCAACCTAGCAGCACCACGGGAACGCCAACCTAGCAGCACCACAGGGAACGCCAACCTAGCAGCACCACAGAGAACGCGTCAACCTAGCAGCACCACAGGGAACGCCAACCTAGCAGCACCACAGGGAACGTCAACCTAGCAGCACCACGGGAAGGTCAACCTAGCAGCACCACAGGGAACGTCAACCTAGCAGCACCACAGGAACGTCAACCGAACGTCAACCTAGCAGCACCACAGGGATCGTCAACCTAGCAGCACCACAGGGAACGTCAACCTAGCAGCACCACAGGGAACGTCAACCGAACGTCAACCTAGCAGCACCACAGGGAACGTCAACCTAGCAGCACCACAGGGAACGTCAACCTAGCAGCACCACAGGGAACGTCAACCTAGCAGCACCACGGGGAACGTCAACCGAACGTCAACCTAGCAGCACCACAGGGAACGTCAACCGAACGTCAACCTAGCAGCACCACGGGGAACGTCAACCTAGCAGCACCACAGGGAACGTCAACCTAGCAGCACCACAGGGAACGTCAACCTAGCAGCACCACAGGGAACGTCAACCTAGCAGCACCACAGGGAACGTCAACCTAGCAGCACCACGGGGAACGTCAACCTAGCAGCACCACAGGGAACGTCAACCTAGCAGCACCACGGGGAACATCAACCTAGCAGCACCACAGGGAACGTCAACCGAACGTCAACCTAGCAGCACCACAGGGAACGTCAACCTAGCAGCACCACAGGGAACGTCAACCTAGCAGCACCACAGGGAACATCAACCTAGCAGCACCACAGGGAACGTCAACCTAGCAGCACCACAGGGAACGTCAACCTAGCAGCACCACAGGGAACGTCAACCTAGCAGCACCACGGGGAACATCAACCTAGCAGCACCACGGGGAACGTCAACCGAACGTCAACCTAGCAGCACCACGGGGAACGTCAACCTAGCAGCACCACAGGGAATATCAACCTAGCAGCACCACAGGGAACATCAACCTAGCAGCACCACAGGGAACGTCAACCTAGCAGCACCACAGGGAACATCAACCTAGCAGCACCACGGGAACGTCAACCTAGCAGCACCACAGGGAACGTCAACCTAGCAGCACCACAGGGAACGTCAACCTAGCAGCACCACAGGGAACATCAACCTAGCAGCACCACAGGGAACATCAACCTAGCAGCACCACAGGGAACATCAACCTAGCAGCACCACAGGGAACGTCAACCTAGCAGCACCACAGGGATCGTCAACCTAGCAGCACCACAGGGAACGTCAACCGAACGTCAACCTAGCAGCACCACAGGGAACGTCAACCGAACGTCAACCTAGCAGCACCACGGGGAACGTCAACCGAACGTCAACCTAGCAGCACCACAGGGAACGTCAACCGAACGTCAACCTAGCAGCACCACGGGGAACGTCAACCTAGCAGCACCACAGGGAACGTCAACCTAGCAGCACCACGGGAACGTCAACCTAGCAGCACCACGGGAACGTCAACCTAGCAGCACCACGGGGAACATCAACCTAGCAGCACCACAGGGAACATCAACCTAGCAGCACCACAGGGAACGTCAACCTAGCAGCACCACAGGGAACATCAACCTAGCAGCACCACAGGGAACGTCAACCTAGCAGCACCACAGGGAACATCAACCTAGCAGCACCACGGGGAACATCAACCTAGCAGCACCACGGGGAACGTCAACCGAACGTCAACCTAGCAGCACCACAGGGAACGTCAACCTAGCAGCACCACAGGGAACGTCAACCGAACGTCAACCTAGCAGCACCACAGGGAACGTCAACCTAGCAGCACCACAGGGAACGTCAACCTAGCAGCACCACAGGGAACGTCAACCTAGCAGCACCACAGGGAACGTCAACCGAACGTCAACCTAGCAGCACCACAGGGAACGTCAACCTAGCAGCACCACAGGGAACGTCAACCTAGCAGCACCACGGGGAACATCAACCTAGCAGCACCACAGGGAACGTCAACCTAGCAGCACCACAGGGAACATCAACCTAGCAGCACCACAGGGAACGTCAACCTAGCAGCACCACGGGGAACATCAACCTAGCAGCACCACAGGGAACGTCAACCTAGCAGCACCACAGGGAACGTCAACCTAGCAGCACCACAGGGAACGTCAACCGAACGTCAACCTAGCAGCACCACAGGGAACGTCAACCTAGCAGCACCACAGGGAACGTCAACCGAACGTCAACCTAGCAGCACCACAGGGAACGTCAACCTAGCAGCACCACAGGGAACGTCAACCTAGCAGCACCACAGGGAACGTCAACCTAGCAGCACCACAGGGAACGTCAACCGAACGTCAACCTAGCAGCACCACAGGGAACGTCAACCTAGCAGCACCACAGGGAACGTCAACCTAGCAGCACCACAGGGAACGTCAACCGAACGTCAACCTAGCAGCACCACAGGGAACGTCAACCTAGCAGCACCACAGGGAACGTCAACCTAGCAGCACCACAGGGAACGTCAACCGAACGTCAACCTAGCAGCGCCACAGGGAACGTCAACCGAACGTCAACCTAGCAGCACCACAGGGAACGTCAACCTAGCAGCACCACAGGGAACGTCAACCTAGCAGCACCACAGGGAACGTCAACCTAGCAGCACCACAGGGAACGTCAACCTAGCAGCACCACAGGGAACGTCAACCTAGCAGCACCACAGGGAACGTCAACCTAGCAGCACCACAGGGAACGTCAACCTAGCAGCACCACAGGGAACGTCAACCTAGCAGCACCACAGGGAACGTCAACCTAGCAGCACCACAGGGAACGTCAACCTAGCAGCACCACAGGGAACGTCAACCTAGCAGCACCACAGGGAACGTCAACCTAGCAGCTCCACAGGGAACGTCAACCTAGCAGCACCACAGGGAACGTCAACCTAGCAGCACCACAGGGAACGTCAACCTAGCAGCACCACAGGGAACGTCAACCTAGCAGCACCACAGGGAACATCAACCTAGCAGCACCACAGGGAACGTCAACCTAGCAGCACCACAGGGAACATCAACCTAGCAGCACCACGGGGAACGTCAACCTAGCAGCACCACAGGGAACGTCAACCTAGCAGCACCACAGGGAACGTCAACCTAGCAGCTCCACAGGGAACGTCAACCTAGCAGCACCACAGGGAACGTCAACCTAGCAGCACCACAGGGAACGTCAACCTAGCAGCACCACAGGGAACGTCAACCTAGCAGCACCACAGGGAACGTCAACCTAGCAGCACCACAGGGAACGTCAACCTAGCAGCACCACAGGGAACGTCAACCTAGCAGCACCACAGGGAACGTCAACCTAGCAGCACCACAGGGAACGTCAACCTAGCAGCACCACAGGGAACGTCAACCTAGCAGCACCACAGGGAACGTCAACCTAGCAGCACCACAGGGAACGTCAACCTAGCCTTGAATGAACTGAAAGACAAAGCAAGCAGGGCTTTCTATGCCATTAAACCAAATGTATTAAACTAGACGCACAAATTAGGATCTGGCTCATAATATTCTAAATCAATAATAGAACCAATAGCACTATGTGGCAATGAAGTGTGGGGTCTACTATAAGGCAGTGAAGTGTGGGGTCCACTATATGGCAGTGAAGTGTGGGGTCCACTATATGGCAGTGAAGTGTGGGGTCCACTATATGGCAGTGAAGTGGGGTCAGTGAAGTGGGGGTCCACTATATGGCAGTGAAGTGTGGGGTCCACTATAAGGCAGTGAAGTGGGGTCCACTATATGGCAGTGAAGTGGGGGCCAGGCAGTGAAGTGTGGGGTCCACTATATGGCAGTGAAGTGGGGGTCCACTATATGGCAGTGAAGTGGGGGTCCACTATATGGCAGTGAAGTGTGGGGTCCACTATAAGGCAGTGAAGTGTGGGGTCCACTATATGGCAGTGAAGTGTGGGGTCCGCTATATGGCAGTGAAGTGTGGGGTCCGCTATATGGCAGTGAAGTGTGGGGTCCGCTATATGGCAGTGAAGTGTGGGGTCCGCTATATGGCAGTGAAGTGTGGGGTCCGCTATAAGGCAGTGAAGTGTGGGGTCCGCTATAAGGCAGTGAAGTGTGGGGTCCGCTATAAGGCAGTGAAGTGTGGGGTCCGCTATAAGGCAGTGAAGTGTGGGGTCCGCTATAAGGCAGTGAAGTGTGGGGTCCGCTATAAGGCAGTGAAGTGTGGGGTCCGCTATAAGGCAGTGAAGTGTGGGGTCCGCTATAAGGCAGTGAAGTGTGGGGTCCGCTATAAGGCAGTGAAGTGTGGGGTCCGCTATAAGGCAGTGAAGTGTGGGGTCCACTATAAGGCAGTGAAGTGTGGGGTCCGCTATAAGGCAGTGAAGTGTGGGGTCCGCTATAAGGCAGTGAAGTGTGGGGTCCGCTATAAGGCAGTGAAGTGTGGGGTCCGCTATAAGGCAGTGAAGTGTGGGGTCCGCTATAAGGCAGTGAAGTGTGGGGTCCGCTATACGGCAGTGAAGTGTGGGGTCCGCTATAAGGCAGTGAAGTGTGGGGTCCACTATACGGCAGTGAAGTGTGGGGTCCACTATAAGGCAGTGAAGTGTGGGGTCCACTATACGGCAGTGAAGTGTGGGGTCCACTATACGGCAGTGAAGTGTGGGGTCCACTATACGGCAGTGTGGGGTCCACTATACGGCAGTGTGGGGTCCGCTATACGGCAGTTAAGTGTGGGGTCCGCTATAAGGCAGTTAAGTGTGGGGTCCACTATATGGCAGTGAAGTGTGGGGTCCATTATACGGCAGTGAAGTGTGGGGTCCACTATACGGCAGTGAAGTGTGGGGTCCACTATACGGCAGTGTGGGGTCCACTATACGGCAGTGTGGGGTCCACTATACGGCAGTGTGGGGTCCACTATACGGCAGTGTGGGGTCCACTATACGGCAGTGTGGGGTCCACTATACGGCAGTGTGGGGTCCACTATACGGCAGTGTGGGGTCCACTATACGGCAGTGTGGGGTCCACTATACGGCAGTGTGGGGTCCACTATACGGCAGTGTGGGGTCCACTATACGGCAGTGTGGGGTCCACTATACGGCAGTGTGGGGTCCACTATACGGCAGTGTGGGGTCCACTATACGGCAGTGTGGGGTCCACTATACGGCAGTGTGGGGTCCACTATACGGCAGTGTGGGGTCCACTATACGGCAGTGTGGGGTCCACTATACGGCAGTGTGGGGTCCACTATACGGCAGTGTGGGGTCCACTATACGGCAGTGTGGGGTCCACTATACGGCAGTGTGGGGTCCACTATACGGTGTGGGGTCCACTATACGGCAGTGTGGGGTCCACTATACGGCAGTGTGGGGTCCACTATACGGCAGTGTGGGGTCCACTATACGGCAGTGTGGGGGTCCACTATACGGCAGTGTGGGGTCCACTATACGGCAGTGTGGGGTCCACTATACGGCAGTGTGGGGTCCACTATACGGCAGTGTGGGGTCCACTATACGGCAGTGTGGGGTCCACTATACGGCAGTGTGGGGTCCACTATACGGCAGTGTGGGGTCCACTATACGGCAGTGTGGGGTCCACTATACGGCAGTGTGGGGTCCACTATACGGCAGTGTGGGGTCCACTATGTGGGGTCCACTATACGGCAGTGTGGGGTCCACTATACGGCAGTGTGGGGTCCACTATACGGCAGTGTGGGGTCCACTATACGGCAGTGTGGGGTCCACTATACGGCAGTGTGGGGTCCACTATACAGGGTGTGGGGTCCACTATATGGCAGTGTGGGGTCCACTATATGGCAGTGTGGGGTCCACTATATGGCAGTGTGGGGTCCACTATGGCAGTGTGGGGTCCACTATATGGCAGTGTGGGGTCCACTATATGGCAGTGCACTATATGGCAGTGTGGGGTCCACTATATGGCAGTGTGGGGTCCACTATATGTGTGGGGTCACTATACGGCAGTGTGGGGTCCACTATATGGCAGTGTGGGGTCCACTATATGGCAGTGTGGGGTCCACTATATGGCAGTGTGGGGTCCACTATATGGCAGTGTGGGGTCCACTATATGGCAGTGTGGGGTCCACTATATGGCAGTGTGGGGTCCACTTACGAAGCAATAATGACAAATGGGACAAACACCCAAATGAACCCTGCAAGAGGTGACCATAGAGAAGAATCATCTGGTTCTGAGGCTTAGTTCACTAACCGCTACCAATCCAACAAAGCCACAGAGCAGCACTCAAATATCACCTATTGGAAAGACACCACAACAAAAATTAAGTAAACTTCAATGCTATTAGTCTCTAAACAGACAGTACATGGTGGCAGACTATCTGACCACCATGACTGATAGAAAACACAGAAACAATGACAAAATGTACAGACTCATTGAGCACAACCTGGCCATAGAAACCGTCCGTTAGACAGGTCTAACAACCCAGAGATGACAGCCTGGCCATAGAAACCGTCCGTTAGACAGATCTGACAACCCAGAGAGGACAACCTGGCCATAGAAACCGTCCGTTAGACAGGTCTAACAACCCAGAGATGACAGCCTACCCATAGAAACCGTCCGTTAGACAGATCTGACACCCCAGAGAAGACAGCCTGGCCATAGAAACCATCACAGACAGATCTGACAACCCAGAGAGGACAGCCTGGCCATAGAAACCGTCACAGACAGATCTGACAACCCAGAGAGGACAGCCTGGCCATAGAAACCGTCACAGACAGATCTGACAACCCAGAGAGGACAGCCTGGCCATAGAAACCATCACAGACAGATCTGACAACCCAGAGGACAGCCTGGCCATAGAAACCGTCCGTTAGACAGAACTGACAACCCAGAGGACAGCCTGGCCATAGAAACCGTCCGTTAGACAGATCTGACAACCCAGAGAGGACAGCCTGGCCATAGAAACCGTCACAGACAGATCTGACAACCCAGAGAGGACAGCCTGGCCATAGAAACCGTCCGTTAGACAGATCTGACAACCCAGAGGACAGCCTGGCCATAGAAACCGTCCGTTAGACAGATCTGACAACCCAGAGGACAGCCTGGCCATAGAAACCGTCCGTTAGACAGATCTGACAACCCAGAGAGGACAGCCTGGCCATAGAAACCGTCCGTTAGACAGAACTGACAACCCAGAGAGGACAGCCTGGCCATAGAAACCGTCCGTTAGACAGATCTGACAACCCAGAGGACAGCCTGGCCATAGAAACCGTCCGTTAGACAGAACTGACAACCCAGAGAGGACAGCCTGGCCATAGAAACCATCACAGACAGATCTGACAACCCAGAGGACAGCCTGGCCATAGAAACCATCACAGACAGATCTGACAACCCAGAGGACAGCCTGGCCATAGAAACCGTCCGTTAGACAGAACTGACAACCCAGAGAGGACAGCCTGGCCATAGAAACCGTCACAGACAGATCTGACAACCCAGAGAGGACAGGTTGTGCTCACTCTAACCCTCAGAGAGGTCCTGACAGAGATGTACTTTCTCCTACAATGACAGAACGATGCAGACTTAGAGCCAATTTTCTTTGCTAAAATGTACAAAAATGTTGAAACTAAAAACAGAAAAGGAAAAAAAATATATATTTGGAGAAAACACCTTTGTGCAAAATATGTAGCTTCCTGCCACACCCATAGGGACAGCCAGTGGAACAACCAACCAGACCAATGCTACCCGTGTCCATTTCATCATTGTCCTCATGCATGTCTTACTGTAGGGTCCTGTTAAATTGTTACTACTCACTTAGTATTATTTTTCTTACTATTATCATCCATCCGTCATCACTGATTTGATACATGTCTATATGTAAAAGCTTTGGCAATGTATGTGGTAACACTATCCATGCCAATAAAGCCTTTCGAATTTGAATTGGAGGTACAGAGAGCGAGACAGAGAGCGAGACAGAGAGCGAGACAGAGAGCGAGACAGAGAGCGAGACAGAGAGCGAGACCGAGACAGAGACAGAGAAAGCGACAGAGACAGAGAAAGCGACAGAGCGAGAGAAAGCGACAGAGCGAGAGAAAGCGACAGAGCGAGAGAAAGCGACAGAGCGAGAGAAAGCGACAGAGCGAGAGAAAACGACAGATCGATAGAAAACGAAAGAGAGAAGTTCGTGATTAAATATTTGTTTAATAATATAATATTTGTCTAATATTGAGTTAATACAAACTCAATAGGAACTACCAGAACCAAGCTCGCCATCTTTATTTGGGGGATTCCTGTGTATCGTGTTGTATTGTTTGGTAGTACTGCACTGTTGGAGCTATAAGGAAACATACATGTAGCTCTGAGTCTATTTTTATCCAATGTAAAAAACACAATTTCAAATGTTGCTACATGAGACCGATTTGAGCCGGTCGGTCACATGCTGTTGCTACATGAGACCGATTTGAGCCGGTCGGTCACATGCTGTTGCTACATGAGACCGATTTGAGCCGGTCGGTCACATGCTGTTGCTACATGAGACCGATTTGAGCCGGTCGGTCACATGCTGTTGCTACATGAGACCGATTTGAGCCGGTCGGTCACATGCTGTTGCTACATGAGACCGATTTGAGCCGGTCGGTCACATGCTGTTGCTACATGAGACCGATTTGAGCCGGTCGGTCACATGCTGTTGCTACATGAGACCGATTTGAGCCGGTCGGTCACATGCTGTTGCTACATGAGACCGATTTGAGCCGGTCGGTCACATGCTGTTGCTACATGAGACCGATTTGAGCCGGTCGGTCACATGCTGTTGCTACATGAGACCGATTTGAGCCGGTCAGTCACATGCTGTTGCTACATGAGACCGTTTTGAGCCGGTCGGTCACATGCTGTTGCTACATGAGACCGATTTGAGCCGGTCGGTCACATGCTGTTGCTACATGAGACCGATTTGAGCCGGTCGGTCACATGCTGTTGCTACATGAGACCGATTTGAGCCGGTCGGTCACATGCTGTTGCTACATGAGACCGATTTGAGCCGGTCAGTCACATGCTGTTGCTACATGAGACCGATTTGAGCCGGTCGGTCACATGCTGTTGCTACATAAGACCGATTTGAGCCGGTCAGTCACATGCTCGTCACATTATCAAGGGTACCACTTTTTTTCAAATTGGAAACTTTATACAGCAATTTCAAAAGAATGGTAGTGAAAGACACCATTGAGTAACAAAGACAACACCAATTCTGTCAACTGCTCGCTGAATCTCGACAATTTGTGCCTCCTTCAAATTGGGCAGATGCAGCGAACACTCCCCTTCCAACCTGACAGAGCTTGAGAGGATCTGCAGAGAACAATGGGAGAAACTCCCCAAAT
>NC_068428.1:44805033-44810033 GCF_023373465.1 Oncorhynchus keta
GGTCCAGGTCACATAGTGACTCACTACTGTAATGGTCCAGGTTACATAGTGACTCACTACTGTAATGGTCCAGGTTACAAAGTGGCTCACTGCTGTAATGGTCCAGGTTACAAAGTGACTCACTACTGTAATGGTCCAGGTTACAAAGTGGCTCAGTGACTCACTACTGTAATGGTCCAGGTTACATAGTGACTCACTACTGTAATGGTCCAGGTTACAAAGTGACTCACTACTGTAATGGTCCAGGTTACAAAGTGGCTCACTACTGTAATGGTCCAGGTTACAAAGTGGCTCAGTGACTCACTACTGTAATGGTCCAGGTTACAAAGTGGCTCAGTGACTCACTACTGTAATGGTCCAGGTTACATAGTGACTCACTACTGTAATGGTCCAGGTTACAAAGTGACTCACTACTGTAATGGTCCAGGTTACATAGTGGCTAGGTGACTCACTACTGTAATGGTCCAGGTTACATAGTGACTCACTACTGTAATGGTCCAGGTTACATAGTGACTCACTACTGTAATGATCCAGGTTACAAAGTGGCTCACTACTGTAATGGTCCAGGTTACAAAGTGGCTCAGTGACTCACTACTGTAATGGTCCAGGTTACAAAGTGGCTCAGTGACTCACTACTGTAATGGTCCAGGTTACATAGTGACTCACTACTGTAATGGTCCAGGTTACAAAGTGACTCACTACTGTAATGGTCCAGGTTACATAGTGGCTAGGTTACTCACTACTGTAATGGTCCAGGTTACATAGTGGCTCAGTGACGCACTACTGTAATGGTCCAGGTTACATAGTGGCTCAGTGACTCACTACTGTAATGGTCCAGGTTACATAGTGACTCACTACTGTAATGGTCCAGGTTACATAGTGACTCACTACTGTAATGGTCCAGGTTACATAGTGACTCACTACTGTAATGGTACAGGTTACATAGTGACTCACTACTGTAATGGTCCAGGTTACATAGTGACTCACTACTGTAATGGTCCAGGTTACATAGTGACTCACTACTGTAATGGTCCAGGTTACATAGTGACTCACTACTGTAATGGTCCAGGTTACATAGTGGCTCACTACTGTAATGGTCCAGGTTACATAGTGACTCACTACTGTAATGGTCCAGGTTACAAAGTGACTCACTACTGTAATGGTCCAGGTTACAAAGTGGCTCACTACTGTAATGGTCCAGGTTACAAAGTGGCTCAGTGACTCACTACTGTAATGGTCCAGGTTACAAAGTGGCTCAGTGACTCACTACTGTAATGGTCCAGGTTACATAGTGACTCACTACTGTAATGGTCCAGGTTACAAAGTGACTCACTACTGTAATGGTCCAGGTTACATAGTGGCTAGGTGACTCACTACTGTAATGGTCCAGGTTACATAGTGACTCACTACTGTAATGGTCCAGGTTACATAGTGACTCACTACTGTAATGATCCAGGTTACAAAGTGGCTCACTACTGTAATGGTCCAGGTTACAAAGTGGCTCAGTGACTCACTACTGTAATGGTCCAGGTTACAAAGTGGCTCAGTGACTCACTACTGCAATGGTCCAGGTTACATAGTGACTCACTACTGTAATGGTCCAGGTTACAAAGTGACTCACTACTGTAATGGTCCAGGTTACATAGTGGCTAGGTGACTCACTACTGTAATGGTCCAGGTTACATAGTGGCTCAGTGACGCACTACTGTAATGGTCCAGGTTACATAGTGGCTCAGTGACTCACTACTGTAATGGTCCAGGTTACATAGTGACTCACTACTGTAATGGTCCAGGTTACATAGTGACTCACTACTGTAATGGTCCAGGTTACATAGTGACTCACTACTGTAATGATCCAGGTTACAAAGTGGCTCACTACTGTAATGGTCCAGGTTACAAAGTGGCTCAGTGGCTCACTACTGTAATGGTCCAGGTTACTTAGTGACTCACTACTGTAATGGTCCAGGTTACATAGTGACTCACTACTGTAATGGTCCAGGTTACATAGTGACTCACTACTGTAATGGTCCAGGTTACATAGTGACTCACTACTGTAATGGTCCAGGTTACATAGTGACTCACTACTGTAATGGTCCAGGTTACATAGTGACTCACTACTGTAATGGTCCAGGTTACATAGTGACTCACTACTGTAATGGTCCAGGTTACAAAGTGACTCACTACTGTAATGGTCCAGGTTACATAGTGACTCACTACTGTAATGGTCCAGGTTACATAGTGACTCACTACTGTAATGATCCAGGTTACATAGTGACTCACTACTGTAATGATCCAGGTTACAAAGTGGCTCACTACTGTAATGGTCCAGGTTACAAAGTGGCTCAGTGACTCACTACTGTAATGGTCCAGGTTACTTAGTGACTCACTACTGTAATGGTCCAGGTTACAAAGTGGCTCACTACTGTAATGGTCCAGGTTAAAAAGTGACTCAGTGACTCACTACTGTAATGGTCCAGGTTACACAGTGGCTCAGTGACTCACTACTGTAATGGTCCAGGTTACAAAGTGGCTCAGTGACTCACTACTGTAATGGTCCAGGTTACAAAGTGACTCAGTGACTCACTACTGTAATGGTCCAGGTTACAAAGTGGCTCAGTGACTCACTACTGTAATGGTCCAGGTTACAAAGTGGCTCAGTGACTCACTACTGTAATGGTCCAGGTTACAAAGTGGCTCAGTGACTCACTACTGTAATGGTCCAGGTTACATAGTGACTCACTACTGTAATGGTCCAGGTTACAAAGTGGCTCAGTGACTCACTACTGTAATGGTCCAGGTTATAAAGTGACTCACTACTGTAATGGTCCAGGTTACAAAGTGGCTCAGTGACTCACTACTGTAATGGTCCAGGTTACAAAGTGGCTCAGTGACTCACTACTGTAATGGTCCAGGTTACAAAGTGGCTCAGTGACTCACTACTGTAATGGTCCAGGTTAAAAAGTGACTCAGTGACTCACTACTGTAATGGTCCAGGTTACACAGTGGCTCAGTGACTCACTACTGTAATGGTCCAGGTTACAAAGTGGCTCAGTGACTCACTACTGTAATGGTCCAGGTTACAAAGTGGCTCAGTGACTCACTACTGTAATGGTCCAGGTTACAAAGTGGCTCAGTGACTCACTACTGTAATGGTCCAGGTTACAAAGTGGCTCAGTGACTCACTACTGTAATGGTCCAGGTTACAAAGTGGCTCAGTGACTCACTACTGTAATGGTCCAGGTTACAAAGTGGCTCAGTGACTCACTACTGTAATGGTCCAGGTTACAAAGTGGCTCAGTGACTCACTACTGTAATGGTCCAGGTTACAAAGTGACTCCGTGACTCACTACTGTAATGGTCCAGGTTACATAGTGGCTCAAGTGCCTCGTGTTTGCATCTCAATGTGGGAAAAAAAAACTGTTTGCATGTTCTTCACAAAGAGGGCAACAGATGCTACTGAGCCATATGTCTGTGTCAGGTGAGAAGCTCGAGGTGGTACCTGATTTTAAGTACCTTGGCATCATAATTGATTCCAACCTCTTAAAAAGCATGTGAAAAAGGTCATTCAGATAACCAAATTCAACCTAGCTCATTTCCGATTTATACGAAATTGTTTGACTACAGAGGTAGCAAAACAGTACTTCAAATCTATGATACTCCCCCACTTAACATACTGCTTGACTAGTTGGGCACAAGCTTGCTGTACAACATTAAAACCTATTCAGTCTGTCTACAAACAGGCTCTCAAAGTGCTTGATAGGAAGCCCAATAGCCATCATCACTGTTACATCCTCAAAAAGCATGAGCTCCTGAGTTGGGAAAATATTGTGCAATACACCAACACATGTCTTGTATTCAAGATCCTACATGGCCTCGCTCTCCCTCCACTCAGTATTTTTGTTAAACAGAAAACCCAAACATATGTCAGCAGATCCACAAGGTCTGCCATGAGAGGTGACTGTAGGATAAGGATAAGCACCTTTAGTAAATCTGCTTTCTCTGTGAGAGCTTCCCATGTCTGGAAAACACTGCCATCAGACACACATAACTGTACCACACATATCACACTTTCACAAAATGCATAAAGACATGGCTAAAGGTCAATCAGATTTGTGAACATGGTCCCTAGCTGTGTGTTGCCGCTTTCCATGTTGTCTGTTGTCTGTAGCTTGTGAGGTGTGGAAACACTTTGTTGCTTTTATGAAATTTGTCTTGCTGCTTTTTGTTCTGTGTTACTCTGTTTGTGTCTTGTTTGTCCCATGTTGCTCTGTGTGTGCTCACTGCTCAATGATTGTCTATATTGTAATTGTTTTTAATAACCTGCCCAGGGCCTGCGGTTGAAAATTAGCCGGCTGGCTAAAACTGGCACTTTTACTGAAACGTTGATTAATGTGCACTGTCCCTGTAAAAATAAAATTAACTCTGAAGAATCTAAAAAATATAAAATATATTTAGATTCTTCAAAGTAGCCACCCTTTGCCTTGATGACAGCTTTGCACACTCTTGGCATTCTCTCAACCAGCTTCACCTGGACTGCTTTTCCAACAGTCTTGAAGGAGTTCCCACATATGCTGAGCACTTGAGGCTGCTTTTCCTTCACTTCACCATCCAACTCATCCCAAACTATCTGAATTGGGTTGAGGTAGAGTGGTGATTGTGGAGGACAGGTCATCTGATGCAGCACTCAATCACTCTCCTTCTTGGTCAAATAGCCCTTACGAACCTGGAGGTGTGTTTTGGGTCATCCTACTAAGCGCAAACCAGATGGGATGGAGTATCGCTGTAGAATGCTGTGGTAGCCATGCTGGTCAAGTGTCCCTTGAGTTCTAAATAAATCACAGACCGTGTCACCAGCAAAGCACCCCCACACCTCCTCCATGCTTCACAGTGGTGACCGCACATGCCGAGACCATCCGGTCACCTACTCTGCATCCCACTAAGACACGGCAGTTGGAAGAAAAGAAACAAATCTCCAATTTGGACTCCAGACCAAAAGGACA